>NC_054708.1:46136064-46343564 GCF_016097555.1 Gigantopelta aegis | reverse complement strand
CACGTACAATTCCAGTCATCTGACATATATGTTTCTTTAACTCTGCCTGCATACCTGCTGACTATTAATGGTATTTGCTACACTACTTGTTCCTGTGGTGTTAATCAAACTCATTTAAAAGACTCTCAATCAGACACCTTAGAATAGCCACTGAAGTGCCTTTATTTAAAGCTACAGTCCCTGGAATAGTTTTATTATTTAAGCATATAGAATAGATGATTTAATTCTGTTTGGTACAAAAAAGGTCCACCACATCGCTATAGTTTCACAATGCTCGCTTATCTACATTATCTAGGTCAACTACAAACGCAATGGCCAGCTTTGTTTTTCTTCATTTAGAACTGGGTCTTTACGTGATTTGCGTAGGCGCTGAGCTTCTCACGTGATTTTGAACAGATTTAACTGTCTTGATTGAGGGGTCGTCTCATATCTCAAAAACATATTTATATCCATAGAGGTATGGTTCAACGCCTTTTCAGGGGTCGGTGGGTGGGGGATTTGCCTCGAAATTTTGACAGTGGCTAGCTGTTGGCATACGCGTTACATGTAAGGGGGTGTTACTAATTACGTAACGCTCTAGGGGTAGAGGAAGAGGGTGTTGTGTTCGATTTACGTAACGTTTTTCAAGACTATATGTTATTTTTATTCATTACTTAGACCTAAAAAGGTGTTTTTTGGAAATGCGCGGTCAGTCTAGGATCGATCCCCATCGGCGGGTATATAAAAGGCCATGGTATGTGATATCCTGTCTGTGGGATGGTACATATAAACGATCCCTTGCTAAAAAAAACATGTAGCGGGTTTCCAAGGCGCTTGTGCAGGGATTTCAGCGGGGTTGGGGTTATAGACTGTGTTGAGCGAAGTTTATATGAGGCCATGCTCCCCCAGAAAATACATTTCAATGTTTTAAAGCTTGGGCAGGTAAGGGATTCGACCTCCAATACCCTCCCCACCCACCCACCCCACCCCACCCCTGCACATGCACCCGATTCCTCTCTAAGATTATATGTCAAAATTACCAAATGTTAGACATCCAACAGCAGATGGAAGGAAGGATAGGACATGTTTTATTTAACGACGCACTCAACACATTTTATTTACGGTTATATGGCGTCGGATGATTATTAAATAAATATGCTCTAACAGTGATGTCGTTAAACAAAAAAACACCTAACTTTACCCTTTCCAAACGAAAGAATATTTATTTGAATTTGTCGATTTTAACACACGTAAAATTAAGAAGTGAAAACGTTCATTGTCTACTTTAGTATATTTTATTTTACAAATATATACATGATTAATGTGTTACTAGTATACAAACTAAACTTTGAAAGTTCTATTAACACTTTATAAAATATTAATTCTGAAATAAGAAGGTACGATTGTCGATAATACGTTGTCAAGATCAAACCGGTTTTAACGAAAGACTCTAGTAGGGCCTACCGTATCCTCAACCGAACGTTCTTCGTACAGCGCAAGATTTCTCTTTTAATTGTTTGAAACGAACCCTACAATTTTAAATCGGCAAACGCACGTGTTAACTGAAACTGACAACAGGCTGTCGTTTGTGCTTTGCCGAGCTATGGCGGCACAGGCGACGAATCGAGCGTATACTTTTGACGATCTCCGTTCATAGCGAACACACACGAGGTTTTTTTAAAGTGCATTTGAGCTTGTATTTCATATTTGTACATGGTGTTATAATATGGTAACCAGAGACTGTAACTTTAACTGTTCATGATTTTGATTCAGGAACATTAACTTAGAAGAGTGTATTGTCTTTTCCACTGTGAAGTAACATTGTGCAAGCTGACGTTAAACATTTAGTAGTGTGTTCTTTGGTCAATTTAGCTTGGCACCCACCTTGAGTCGTGTGTTATCGGGAGGACAGAACATCGTTAGCAAGATACACGTCAAGATAGTAGTAATAGGCAGCTTAATTTAAAACAGGGAATCTAGCAGACGTTACTTTAGGTGCTGATCAGCATCATGTACATGTTTCACGACCACCAACTAACATAGCGTTTTCACTACCTGTCTTTGTAATGTCTTTTTATACCAGTGAACTTGACCGCCCTCTACCTTCAGCTCGGTCACCTTGATAGGCCAATGATCAGTTATCTTCCCATTTGGTTTTTCAAATCCGGACATTTGTCCGCGCAAGTAGTCTGCTGTTTGACTGAAGTTGACACGGGAGAGCATGTAGTTTGTAAACATGTTTAACTTGTTGACATTGAAGACTTGTTTGCGGTAATTCCAGCACATGCAAAAGTAGTGCTTTTTGTGTAAAATGTGTGTACTCTGGCCAGGTTTAGTGGGTGTGTTTGTTTAAACCAATATCTTGGGAGCAAGAGCTGGACAACAGGGGTTGTTCTTTTCAGGGTATGTTTCACCCAGGCAGGCAAAGGTACATACAAAAAGTCCATGGGCCTGCTGATATTAATAAAAATGTTATAGCCACTAACGCTATATAGAAACATATAGCGTAATTAATTGTGGTCTGTGGTCAGAACCTGAAATAATGCCATATCAGTGTGCAAGCAACCAAGTGCACTGACAATCTGGTCGTCTCCATTACTGCGGCTGTCTTCTGTCCTTTCCATGAAATGTGTTTAGCCACGATATTAGTTTACTAGGGTCACTGTACATTAGGTAATCATGCATTTTCTTCATCCAATGCAGCTATTTCTCGTTCCAGCCAGTTTCCTCTCTAAAACTATATGTCAAAATTACCAAATATCTGACATCTAATAGCCGATGATTAATAAATCAATGTGCTCTAGTGGTGTCGTTAAACAAAACAAACAAACAAACAAAATCATCCAATGCATCAGTGTCAGAGTATAAGTATTTTTGACAGCTGGTGGAACTTCTGAATATTTCCCTGGTAAATTACTTATTTTCGTAGCACATGTGATATTGCCATATGTGACCAATGTAGGCCAACATCAATCTTATACAAGGCTGGACGTTAATCCCTAGCGCCACCCCATCGGTGACAGTGTTTTCAAACTTTACATACTGCATTATTTGAGCAGCGAAGAATTTGTTTTTTGAAAGAAGCAAAGACAAACATAAAACATTTTATATTTATAACATGTACATATATGCAAACGATCATAATCTATTTCTCATACCAAAACCATAGTCCAGGAACTAAAACTACTAAAAATGTTATTTAGAAGCGGAAATATGTAAAACAAAAATGCATGTCGAAATTTCATGGCAGCCATTTAAAATATATAGTACCATGCCTCTTAAAAAGCCCAACTAATTCTGTTGGAATCTACCTATTTAATGCTTGTAATAAAACTTGTGTACCAAATGTGGTGCGTTTATTACAATGTGGACGATAAAAATTTTAACACTTTTTTTCTTCTTCTTTCTTTCTTGTAGTAAGACACTATACTACTGCAGAGTACAGTAAAAATATAAAATATGTATCTGATCCGAATACATGTACTATAGCTTCTTTGCTTTGCCAATGTATCACTTAATTAGTCAGTCTACACGAGCCGGTCTTTGATCAGCCAAGTTTCTTACATGTGAAATGAGCCGAGATCCTAAGCGTGTTTAATTTGGGAATCGGCTCTTTAAAATATTATTTACATGTTCAAAGAGAAAAAAATATATTATGATTCGCTTTGCTTAATGTCTTTCGGGTTTCAAAATTAGAAAATAAAGCATATTTCTGGCACACAGACGAGTTGCAAAACCGTTTGTGTTGATCGATCCTTGGAAAAGTAGAAACGTGAAAAAAGATTCTCTTTTACTCGTTGTTCCAAGTTAAAATGTGCATTTTAAAAATAACATCATTAATTGCCTTTCCGTGTCTGGCTATGCTCCGCTCTGTTAGTATAGTATTGGCTTTCAGGCGGTACCAGAAATAATTACATCGAGGTGGTGGATGGGAGACTACGGTTTGAATACCCTGGAATTTTTTTTTATATTAAACAAGTATTTTGAGAGTACTGCTAAAGCAATACATGTCCCCTACAGGACCCGACAATTTTTCGTATCTCCTAAATTCAAGGGTCATAACTCTGAAAAGTGGGTAAATTACCACGAAATTTCAACTTAATCTGTAAAGCTATATACAAATGATAAAGCTATATACAAAATTTCATTTTGATATCTCCAGGAATTGCACAAATCTGGAAAACAAATTTTTACATCTCCTAAGTTCAAGGGCCATAACTCCGTTAAAAAGGGTAAATCGTCATGAAAGTTAAACATGACCTGTAACAGTACACGATAAACCTATACATAAAAGTTCAGCTCAATATCTAAAAGAAAGAAAGAAATGTTTTATTTAACGACGCACTCAACACATTTTATTTACGGTTATTTGGCGGCAAACATATGGTGAAGGACTCCACAGGTAATGAGAGAGGAAAGCTGCAGTCGCCATTTCATGGGCAACTCTTTTCGATTAGCAGCAAGGGATCTTTTATATGCACCATCCCACAGACAGGGTAGTACATACCACGGCCTTTGATATACCAGTCGTGGTGCACTGGCTGGAAAGAGAAATAGCCTAATGGGTCCACCGACGGGGATCGATCCTACACCGACCGCGCATCGAGCGAGCGTTGTACCACTTAACTACGTCCCGCCCCCAATATCTAAAGGTCTTCTGAAAAAAGTCCGGGCAACAAATTTTCACATCTCCTAAGTTCAAGGGCCATAACTCCGTCAAAAATTGGTAAATCGCCATGAAAGTCAAATTTGATCTGTGATAGTACATGATGAAATTATACACAAAATGTCAGCTCAGTATCTCACAGCCTTCTGCAAAAAACATCCGGAAAACATATGTGAGACAGACGGACGGACGGACAGACATACGGACGGATGGATGGACGGATGGACGGACGGACGTAGATGAAACCTATAGTACCTACCAACCACATATATTTGAATGTAACATCTACCGTGAATAAATTTAAAAAAAACGAAGAAGAAGAAGAAAAAGATCTATTACCAGGACATCCCACCACACAACATTAAAAAACAAAAAACCGTACAAACAAACCACAACAACAACATCATCAACATTATCAATGATGATCAACATCAACAACAACCAAAACACACTGCAAAATGCTGCCGAGAATCGATGTTCCAGCGTAATATAGGCATGACAGCTTTTTAAAAAGTTAAAGTTTGTTTTGTTTAACAACACCACTAGAGCACATTAATCATCGGCGAATGGATGTTAAACATTTGGTACCTTTGACATACTAGCATAGTCTTAAAGAGGAAAACCGCTACATTTTTCTATTAGTAGCAAGGGATCTTTTATATGCACCATTCCACAGACAGGATAGCACATACCACAGATTTAGATATACCAATTTGGTAAATGTGCTTAAATAAAACAAAAATCGTGATTTACAAAAAATCATTACACAAAAATCTGAAAATTGTCAGTAACGTGTCAGCATATTGGGCATTGACAGTAGTACAACGTCCCTCGTGCACTGAATATGGCCGATGTGGTGGTGGTAGCGTCATGGTTTGAGCAGCAATTCATGACATCGGACAAAACAACCTCATTTTCATCATTCATGGGAATCTGAATGTTCAACATTACAGTGACGAAATCATCACACCAGTTGTCATTCCGTTCATGCAGCAGTATCCAGGCGTTTTGTTTCAACAGTACAATGCACGCCAGCATTCAGCCACACTAACGACTGGTCTTCTTAAGAGGAACCGGTCTCGGTGGCGTTGTGGTTAAGTCAGCGGTCTACAGGCTGGTAGGTACTGGGTTCGGATCCCAGTCGAGGCATGGGATTTTTAATCCAGATACCAACTCCAAACCCTGATTAATTGCTCCGCAAGGCTCAATGGGTAGGTGTAAACCACTTGCACCGACCAGTGATCCATAACTGGTTCAACAAAGGCCATGGTTTGTGCTATCCTGCCTGTGGGAAGCGCAAATAAAAGATCCCTTGCTGCCTGTAGTAAAAGAGTAGCCTATGTGGCGACAGCGGGTTTCCTCTAAAAACAGTGTCAGAATGACCATAATTATGTTTGACGTCCAATAACCGATGATAAGATAAAAAAAATCAATGTGCTCTAGTGGCGTCGTTAAATAAAACAAATTTTACTTTTCTTAAGGAACAATATTGAAGCACTAAACTGGCTTGCACGCTCGCCTGACCTGTTTCGTATTGTGCAGATATGGGATGTGTTGGGTCGTAGGTTGCGAGATAACCACGTGCATATTCACAACGTCCACAACCGTAAACATGCTTTAACTCGCGAATGGATCTCTATCATTATTCCAGAGATCCGCTGTCTCATCGGAAGCATGAACCGACGTTGTACCGCTGTCAACGTGCAATGTCCACGGTGCTCAGATACGTTACTGACAATTTTCGGACTTTTGTGTTTGGACCCCCAAGAACCATTTAACGACGTGACAGTCACACATTTCATTTAGTATTGTAAATATCCTGTTACTTATACTGACAAATAATGCCTCAATTAAATCGCTAGCGACTGATTTTATTTTGTAAGTCACGAGTTTTCTTTTATTTAAGCACATTTATCAAATTGCTAAACTTTTTTGGCTAAGTATAGAGGCGCTATAGAGGCGTCCAACATCATATTGTACTCCCTTTGCCACCGAATAGACGACAAAGTTTAATTAATTTTTAATTTTACCTCGCGCATGAGATTTAATGCTATATAACACTATCAACCACAAAAGCAAACTGTCAAAAGACGCACCAGACCATTTTTAAAATATATATATAATTTATAACGAATTGGATGGTTTTGTTCATTACAGTCTCAATTAATTAATCTAAAGTAACGTTGCAATAAGTGGGAATTAATACTTCAACTGTAGTTCGTAGTGGAATATGTATAACTTATTTAATTTTAATTTCCTTTGTTCTTTTCTTTAAAAAGTATATTTTCATGAGGCATTGTTTTCGTATATTTGTGATGTTCTGTTAGATAGTACTTCAAATACGGGGGGGGGGGGGGGGGGGGGGGGCGGTTTCCTACAGTGGAATAAACTTATGTCGAGTGGTAAACATACCGAAGAATTTTCCATTCATATTTCATTTCTTTGAGATTCGTTTATAAACATAATAAAAGTATATCAAAATGCGTGTATCTAAAACTAGCTAGCATGTAAATTTAATGTTAAAACAAGTGAACTTCAAAGGGGTCAAACTTTAAGTCTGTAGAGTCAGATCTTGTTTTATTTAAAGTATTTTAGTCATTTGGAAGTCGAAAATTAACAGATTTTACAACTATAGTCCGTCCCATCCTCCTACAAAAATTGTGTTTTGTTAATAATTTCAGTTTGATTTGACGTAAGAAGAAAAGTAAATGTGTTTTGGAAATAATGTTCACAAAATTACTATTTTTGTATGGAAGTTACAAAATTATCTCCTGAAAAATAAATAGGCTAGTATGTAGTAGGCCCTAAATTTCATAGTATGAAAGAGGCGTTCCCTGTGGGGCGGACTATAAATGCGTCCTAGGCCTAATCTTCGTTTTTTTCTTCTTTTCTTTTTGTATTATTCTTCTTTTTTTCTTCTTTACACACAACAGGACTTGAGGACACTCGAGCTAGGATAAAGAAAAACCAGGATCTGAGATATCTAAGGTAACCTGTTTGACTGTAGCTGAAATCTACTTTTACGTGCATTGCTATGACGTAATAATGTCCCACTCGTTTGGTATTTGAAAGGATCTTACCTCAACTTGAACAATTCTAAATTATACTTTAAACTGTAGTGTTATCATATCACATGCTGGCACGGAGTGGCTGACACTGAAATATGGTCGGATACATAACAACTAATATGCCACACAAGATCGTAAAAAAGTTAGACATTTGGTATTTTTCTGCATTAAAAACATTGTAATTGTAAATGTCTGCAATAGTTGGAATTGTGTAATGTATATTTTAATGAAACATTTACAGAAATAATCCAGTCCCCAATGTAAGTACTATACGCCTGTAAGCGTCGTTTAATGCGGAGCTTCGAATAATGAAGAAGGAAATTACAACTACCAATAAATCATGGCGACTGCTTTAGCTGTGGAAGCACCAAGAGGTGGTTTTAACTTTGAAAACTGCCATCGGTATATACATTTTTGCAATATTTTTGTGTGGAATTTATTACGTATGAAGTGGCTTGTGCATTCCAAATATTTTTCACTTGATTACTTAAAATGCTTTACTTAATACAGTATTGTTACCGTGTCGGTGTTGGTGATTCAGCATTTATGATTTCACGTTGACATTTTAATAATTGTTTAGTAATATTAATTTGTCCTAAATTTAAAGTAGTAATTGCGCATTTTAGTACTTTAACAACATTATTACGGCTAAACCATTTATAAAAATGGGAAAAGATATACATTAAAATAAAACCAGATATTCATTTTCAAAATTTTACTCTTATTAACTTCAAGTTAAACTTGTTTTGCAACCAGTCCTTTGTGAAGAAGTTTATTAGTGGTCAGTTTTGAGTCATCTGGTCATTTGTGACAACCTAATATTCAGTTGGGAAACTTAATTTTATGATACTACACATAGTTGTTCCTCAGACAATTAAATAAATTACAGCAGACCCTTCCCTTGGCAAACGGTGAATGGTGTTACAACTTACATGTACCCACATTGCTTGATTAACTTTTTAAACTTTGTCATTCTCTGAAACAACATATTCTGTCTGAATGACGTGGAGGTTTTTTTTGTGGCTTTTTCTTTGCCATTCGATGATTCATAAATCTTCGGCCGATTCTATGGGTTATAGCTAAAACGGCACCAAGCGAAAACGGAATCAAATTGGCTAAAACGGCACCAAAATTTATGGCTAAAACGGCACCATAATTGAATTTTATTTTGAAGAATAGTAAATAAGACAAAAAAACAACAACAAAATAACTTAACTCAAATGAAAAGTTATTTATTAAAAGAAAAAAGAAATGTTTTTGTGTCACTTCTGATAGTTCAGGTCAGATAAATTTATTTACGTGCTTTCATCAGATAACTGTTCAAGCACGCTCCCATTGGGAGCCGCTTCTGACAAGAGCTAGACGCCAATCTTGCTGAGGAGAGCTCTTGTGAACTTTTATTCAAAGTCAAAGTATGTACAAAGAGTGAAGTGTACCAGTGTAAAAAAATAAATCAAAAGGAATTCAGACATAGATGGGGCAGGGGAGGGGAAATGGGGTAGTAATGCACCTGGCGCTCTTAATTTACGTATTGACATCACGTTATAATCTATTAATACATAATATTAGTAGTAATATTACATAAACAGTGTGGCCAGTCTACGTCATTAAAATGGAAAGACTTCCTAATTCACCCCCCCCCCCCCAACCCCTATTCATCGCTCTGAACCCTAACCCTAATCCTGAAATTAAAAATAAGATAAGTTATATATATTTATATATGGTGCCGTTTTAGCCATGATGGGTTCCGTTTTCGCCAAAGAAAATGGTTCCGTTTTGGCACGGTTCCGTTTTAGCCTGTACCCGATTCTATGAGTCATTGGACATTACTGCGGGGTCTTGTTTCTCTGACATGAGACAAGACATAGCACTGTTTGCTGTTGATCAGTCAAGTGTCATTCAGTTTTTAATCTGCTCCCCAAAATACTGATTATTATCTTCATTGTCATATAAAATCAACAAATTAATTAACAACATATTGCATTTAAAAAAAAATATACAACTATTTTGCTATAATTTCATTACTGAAAGTTGTAATGCACACATATTCAATAATGAAATATTACTCTAAAGCTATGGTGTTTTCCCTAGCTTGTTTTAACATGGTGCAGCACCCTGCCTGAATAGTATAGTATCATCTTGCCTTAATCAGCACCATGCTGCCCTGAGATTAAACAAGCCTTTTACAATATTTAATTCTAAAATTCTAAAATTGCCTTTAGTTATGAAACACTCAAACAAATTATGATTAATTAATAATATATCCCTGTTTTACATTTTGCCATTCATTTATTAAAGCTAGAACATTAATTACATTTATTTATATTTCATTTTTTTATTTTTTATCTTTATTGAAAAATTAAAATGCCCTAAAAATTGTGAAAATGCCCCCAAAATCTTTAGTATACCATGCCTTGCCAAATTTCTAAGGAAAACACTAACATATGATATATACATTATTTGTAATTTCATTGTACATAATATGCAGTAAAACTCTGTTTTTATATATTGCAGAAATGCTATGCTGGAAGAAAAGGGACTGAAACTGCCAAAAGCATTAAAAACTGGAACCACAATTGCTGGAATTGTTTTCAAGGTTGTAAAATGTGTTTAGCATTATATTTAATTTTGTTATGCAGTTTTGATAAATAATATGACTGTTCTTTTAAAACCACTAATACTAAAGCACTGACATAGGAAGCAGGGGGGTGCATTTGATCCCCCCACTTTAGCAGCATCGATGGTTTTTATATATTTATACATGTGCCCACACACACATTTTGGCACCTTCTTACGCCCATGCACAGTGCTGTCAAAGCTGAATCTAATAGGTTTTCTTTTAGCTCTTAATCAGGACTAGCCCTGGGTTCCCATTTTTGTTAATAAAAACATTTGCCATTTTAAAAATGTATTCATCAACTAAATTTTGGCATTTCTGTCAAAAGGTTTTGTTTTTAATCTTGAGTTTTATGATAACAAAGTATACACTATGTACATCTTGTATAAGATTGTTTTGGGGGTCTACATATATTTTTTACTGATAGTGGAACGCTGCTGGTGTCTAGGTCGGGCCGTAGCCCAGTGGTAAAGCACATGTCTTTTGCGTTGTCGGTCTAGTATCGATTCCCGTCAGTGGGTCCATTGGGCTATTTCTTGCTCAAGTTCCTGCACCGCGACTGGTATATCAAAACTAAGACTATATGTCACAATCACCAAATATTTGATATCCAGTAGCTGATGATTAATAGATCAATGTGGTGTTATTAAACAAAGCAAACGTAAACCTTTACTGATGCCTAAAGTATCATGTTAATTAGTATAAAAGGTATTCTAATTCAACACATTTGTAAGAACGAATCTGATTGGATCCCTGCTAAAAAATTTCAGGTGGTAAAATCACCAATATACCGGTCGCAAATTTTCTGCCAGAAATATGTCATAGGTTAAGCGAGGAACAGGGTTGTTTTGTAATGACGTCATAAAGACAATTTCTGTAGCGTTCATATTACGTACAGAAGTCGTTAAATACTGAGACGTTTTTATGTCAGAAATGAACATATTATTCTTTATTAGTCGTTATCTAATCATGAGAGCAGATTAAATATGTCAAATTACACATCTATGTTCGAGCCGCTAACTGTCTGCTGGTGATGTCTATAGGCTTATTCTTACTACAAATGTGACAATAAAACTAAATTTGCGACAGTAAAACCACCGATATACGTTCGCAAATCGGAAAACACAGTAGGGTTATCCCCTAATTGCCTTTACCAATTTTATGTTGGTATGGGCAATACCATCCTGTAAACATATATAATCAGAGGGGCAAAAACAGAAGCAATTTTACTTTTTGTATGCATCGGATATAAATTGCATGAATACTGTTCATAATTTATTTTGGTATCCAAATCAAGATTATAGCCAGTCACCCAAAATAAATACCAAGATGATGTTTTTATATGTTATTACTGACAAAACACTGGAGTGCGACTATCACTACTCAAAAATATATTAGACATTGTACAAATAAATTATAATTTATAATTTTCCTACTGAAGATGTTTGAAATAAAAAATGTAAATTTTAAAAAGTTTTAACAATAATGAGAAACAATATATTTTACTTAAAAGCAAACCCACTTCGTGGAAATAAACTTAACCACGTGGCCTAGATTTTACAACAAAACGCTCGAAATATTACTAATAAAAAGTAAAACTTGTCTTAGCTAGTAATCAAACTTGGTATGAACAATGCAACATGTAAGAGTATTTCATGTTATTTGCCTTTTCTAGCTTTTCGACAACCAGCTGACAACGCGGACATGCAAATTGTGCTTATTCACACCACGAGTCAGATCAATTGAACAAAACTGGTTGAAAGCATGTTTGGTTACTAAATATGGAAACTGAAAGTTATTTCGCACATTTTTATTACTTTTCACAATTGGTGAATGACAGCGCAAACCCTGCTTAATGAAATTTGGTTTAAAATAAACTAATTTGTGAAATCCTCTATATATTTTACATATACAACTTTTGTAAGGATCACAATTACAGATTAGTGATAAAGTTACTACTGTTCAAATATTTTTTTCATGTATTACATATATATTTATATACTGTTTTTTGGTTTTTAGTATTGAACTGAAACGTACTGTCTGGCTATCCCACAGAGTAATATGGTTTTACAGTACTGTAGTGAGTTTTGTTGTGTACTAACGCATGTATATATTTTTATGATTGAAATTTAATTTTGTTTGTTTCCAGGATGGAGTTGTTCTTGGTGCTGATACTCGGGCTACTGAGGATACAATTGTCGCTGACAAGAATTGTGCTAAAATACACTACATTGCAGAGAACATATAGTAAGTCTGGTTGACAGTATTATGCCCCGTTGAGATTGGCACAGAGGTTTTCATTCTCCGTAGCATTTGTTTTTCGCTGTGGTCTATATTGGAAAATGCTTTTAAGATATATTTTTTCCTTATTGTTAAAAATAAAATACACTTTGTGAATTGAAAACAAGTTAAAAGTAAATATTAAAACAGTAACTGCACTGTTATTACTATAGTCCGTCCCATCCACCGTTTTATGGAAATAATTTCAGTTTTGTTTGACGTATAAGAAGAAAAGTAAAAGTGTTTTGGAAATAACATAATACGACCACTTTTGTGTCCAATTAAAAAAATATTCAGTTTAAAAATAAATAAAACTGTAATACAAACCATAGTAAGAAAACAATGTTTACAGCATTATATCCGCCATTTTGTTTTATAGACTGGTATAGTCTTGCTATCTGATATACCGGTAACTCTTATTTTCTGGTTTCTCCCTCTGTAGTGAAATGAATCAAATAGAGTTATCTTGTATCAAGACTACCAGTTTATAAATCAAAATGGTGATCATAATGCTGTAAGAGTCATTTTCTTACTATGGTATGTATTAAAGTTTTATTTATTTCGGAACCAAATATTGTTTTAATTGCACACAAAATTTGTTGTTTTGTTGTTTTATCTAAAAAAAACATTTTTACCAAAATTATTTACAAAAAACATTCGTATAGGATGATGTATAGGACTATAAGTATCTATGAATGACCTATAAAACTATAAATTGTATGTGTTTAATGTTCTAATGTTGCTACTTTACAGCTGCTGTGGTGCGGGGACTGCTGCCGATACAGAAATGACCACACAGATGATATCATCTCAGTTGGCATTGCATCGCCTCAGCACTAACCGCAAACCCAGGGTTTGCACAGCCAACAGGCTTCTCAAACAGAAGCTTTACAGGTAGAATAACGCTGACTTGACATAGCCTGGCAAATAATTTCCATATGACCGCAGTGTTCGACAAATGTTTAAGACGGTCACTAGCCTTCACAGTAGCTTTGGCTAGTGTTGATTATTTCCACCATCCCAGACTGAAAATTCATTAGCCAGGACTAATGGCCAGTAGATTTGTCGAACCCTGCTAGCAGATTGTGCAGGCATCGAAATAAGCATTGTGTCTGGTAACCCATTTGCAGGTTACCACAAAAAATA
Organism: Gigantopelta aegis; assembly: GCF_016097555.1. Taxonomy (NCBI): domain Eukaryota; kingdom Metazoa; phylum Mollusca; class Gastropoda; order Neomphalida; family Peltospiridae; genus Gigantopelta; species Gigantopelta aegis. Next base: position 46,329,808 of record NC_054708.1, on the reverse strand, counting down.
GCCTGGTAACTACTACTTTTAACATGGATGGTCTGATATTGTATCAATGCGCGCGAACCTCGGTACAAGAAACAAAATCCGGAAGTAAATTTATCTAGTGGGCGCTGCTTAAATGCAGAATGACTATAATTGCTTACACTTGCACAAGTGCACGTGAACATCGATGCCATTCCTTACGAGAAAATGAAACGCGGAAGTCCATAATGCATTGCCTGGTTTACGTTAGGGAACGAAACTACCGTTACGTTAAAATTTTCGTCGAGAATGAAACACTGTTCTTGACTTTTCTTACATGTGGTAAACTCCCGGTAACCTGAACAACCGTTCTCGGCTTATTTCGATGCCTGGTTACCACAAAATACAGGCATGGTAACCTACAGGCTACACAACATATTTATATTTTCATTCTTATTACTATAAAAATCCCTTGACAGACCCACTGATACTTTATTGTTAAATTCATTTGTATACTGTTGTAGTCATACTGATATATGTATGTGTGGAGAATGAAGTAGCGTTCTCGACTTTCGTGGTATGTGCTAATCTCCTAGTAATATTTGTATATTCTATGTGTCGATGATTATTCATGTTTTGACTGAGCTGAGATTTTATAAACAATTTGTCTGTCTGTCTGTAATCTGAACAACCGTTTTGAACTGATTGTGATGCCTGATTGAATGAATTTTGACATTTGTCATGGTAAAAATTATTTTTTCCCGTTTAAAATTACAAGAAAAGGGGTATTCCACATTCAAATCTTTGTAATATTAGGTTGATGATTACATAAAAATCCTTCGAAAACTGTTTTAAAAAAAGTAGTTGGAAATGCTTTTAAACGTCAATCAATTTGGTTGATGATAAGTGTCTTTAGAGGTTTTCATTGAAGGGAAATATTCAATCTTAGTTTGTTGTTTCAATGTTGTCTTGCTCATCAGTTAGAATTGCCACAATACATTTTTTTTTTTTTTTTTTTTTTTTTTTTTTTAAAGAACCCAGTGATATCAAAGTTGAAGTGTACAAAACATCTGTTTTAGAGTTTTATGTTGTTCTTAATGAACACACATACATTTGAATATAAACCATATTGTTTTTATAACATTTGTGCAGGTACCATGGTTACGTCAGTGCAGCCCTTGTTCTGGGGGGTGTTGACTCCATGGGGGCTCATCTCTACAGTGTGTGGCCACATGGATCAACAGACAAACTTCCTTACGTGACAATGGGTAAGTTGGGCTTTCCTAAATATTATACCTAAAAAAAAAATATAAAAAATTCAGCATATTTACATGCTTATATCCAATTAAGGTTCAAGCGCACTGTCCTGGGCACACACCTCAGCTATCTGGGCTGTTTGTACAGGCATAAGTGTACGAGACGAGGGGCAGGAAAAAATAATCAAAGTCTGACAAAAACGATAGAAACATTCTGGCAAAATAAGCTGGCCTGAACACTTCACTGTGTATTTCCATCATTCTACTCACAATCTTAGTTGTCATCCAAGTAAAAATGTGTGACGATTCGTTTGTAACCCTATATAGTTGTTTGGCGGTAATTCTAATATGAATAAATGTTGTATTCCAGATTCGGTCACTTTTGTTTAATTTAAGCAAAAATCGGCCTCCCCCCACCCCCTATAAAAATAGGAGCCTGTTCAAGCGCACTGTCCTGGGCACACACCTCAGCTATGTGGGCTGTTTGTACAGGCATAAGTGTACGAGACGAGGGGCAGGAAAAAATAATCAAAGTCTGACAAAAACGATAGAAACATTCTGGCAAAATAAGCTGGCCTGAACACTTCACTGTGTATTTCCATCATTCTACTCACAATCTTAGTTGTCATCCAAGTAAAAATGTGTGACGATTCGTTTGTAACCCTATATAGTTGTTTGGCGGTAATTCTAATATGAATAAATGTTGTATTCCAGATTCGGTCACTTTTGTTTAATTTAAGCAAAAATCGGCCTCCCCCCACCCCCTATAAAAATAGGAGCCTGTTCAAGCGCACTGTCCTGGGCACACACCTCAGCTATCTGGGCTGTTTGTACAGGCATAAGTGTACGAGACGAGGGGCAGGAAAAAATAATCAAAGTCTGACAAAAACGATAGAAACATTCTGGCAAAATAAGCTGGCCTGAACACTTCACTGTGTATTTCCATCATTCTACTCACAATCTTAGTTGTCATCCAAGTAAAAATGTGTGACGATTCGTTTGTAACCCTATATAGTTGTTTGGCGGTAATTCTAATATGAAGAAATGTTGTAATCCAGATTCGGGCACTTTTGTTTAATTTAAGCAAAAATCAGCCTCCCCCCACCCCCTATAAAAATAGGAGCCTGTTCAAGCGCACTGTCCTGGGCACACACCTCAGCTATGTGGGCTGTTTGTACAGGCATAAGTGTACGAGACGAGGGACAGGAAAAAATAATCAAAGTCTGACAAAAACGATAGAAACATTCTGGCAAAATAAGCTGGCCTGAACACTTCACTGTGTATTTCCATCATTCTACTCACAATCTTAGTTGTCATCCAAGTAAAAATGTGTGACGATTCGTTTGTAACCCTATATAGTTGTTTGGCGGTAATTCTAATATGAAGAAATGTTGTAATCCAGATTCGGGCACTTTTGTTTAATTTAAGCAAAAATCAGCCTCCCCCCACCCCCTATAAAAATAGGAGCCTGTTCAAGCGCACTGTCCTGGGCACACACCTCAGCTATGTGGGCTGTTTGTACAGGCATAAGTGTACGAGACGAGGGGCAGGAAAAAATAATCAAAGTCTGACAAAAACGATAGAAACATTCTGGCAAAATAAGCTGGCCTGAACACTTCACTGTGTATTTCCATCATTCTACTCACAATCTTAGTTGTCATCCAAGTAAAAATGTGTGACGATTCGTTTGTAACCCTATATAGTTGTTTGGCGGTAATTCTAATATGAAGAAATGTTGTAATCCAGATTCGGGCACTTTTGTTTAATTTAAGCAAAAATCAGCCTCCCCCCACCCCCTATAAAAATAGGAGCCTGTTCAAGCGCACTGTCCTGGGCACACACCTCAGCTATGTGGGCTGTTTGTACAGGCATAAGTGTACGAGACGAGGGGCAGGAAAAAATAATCAAAGTCTGACAAAAACGATAGAAACATTCTGGCAAAATAAGCTGGCCTGAACACTTCACTGTGTATTTCCATCATTCTACTCACAATCTTAGTTGTCATCCAAGTAAAAATGTGTGACGATTCGTTTGTAACCCTATATAGTTGTTTGGCGGTAATTCTAATATGAAGAAATGTTGTAATCCAGATTCGGGCACTTTTGTTTAATTTAAGCAAAAATCAGCCTCCCCCCACCCCCTATAAAAATAGGAGCCTGTTCAAGCGCACTGTCCTGGGCACACACCTCAGCTATGTGGGCTGTTTGTACAGGCATAAGTGTACGAGACGAGGGGCAGGAAAAAATAATCAAAGTCTGACAAAAACGATAGAAACATTCTGGCAAAATAAGCTGGCCTGAACACTTCACTGTGTATTTCCATCATTCTACTCACAATCTTATAAAAATAGGAGCCTGTACGTCTATGTGTCCAGGACAGTGGGTTAGTGGTTAGTGAGAGAGAAGAGGGTGTAGTGGTCTACACCTACCCATTGAGTCGTTAAAACTCGCTCTGGGTGGGAGCCGGTACAGGGCTGCGAATGACACCACCGAGACCGGTCTAAAAACAAATAAAGCATCACGGCCATATTGGTGGTGTGTAGAATTTGCTATTATAACAATCATGAAGATTTCTTAGTTTAGGAAAAGGTTGAATATACACATACTGTACCGGTATTACACTGTATATTTATTAAATTACTAGCTAGGAATTTCTTTATTTATATGTTTAGCGTGACTTTGTTTGAAATTCTTTACCTCTCAATTTCCCCAAAAGAACTTTGGGTACGGCATGCCATCATATCGCTGTAAGCTGTGACATTTTCCTTTTACAGATCATAGATCAATAAAAAATAGTCGGTATCAGTAACAAACTGACAAATAACAAGAACTGACACGAGTAACTCATCTCAAACAACATAATGTGAGATATTTTATCACTTTTCCAGCCTGATCCCAAGCCAGTAGTGTTAAAAAATAGAACTTGTAAAATTAGTACACTGCATTTAACAGGCATGTACAATCAACCACAGCTAATCTGGAATGTGCAAGTCGTCTACGGCCAGAACCGGCTGCACTTTAAAAAGTTGCAGCTGTTTAACAAAAGAACTTTGCTAATTATGAGATATACACTTGCCAGTAAATCTCTTGCCGTTATAAAGAACAAACTATGCATTAGAAATACATATTTGTTTGTTAACCAGAAATTACTGTCGGTACTGGAAGTAAAATATTCCGCTGTAACGATCAAATTAAAACGAATGCATGTTTGTTCCCAGTAAAAGTGCTGGAACCCGAATATTTTGTTATAATGAATAGTGCTATATCGAGAGTTGGCTATAGTTACTGTAACCAAAACCCTAATCCATAGCATCACAACATATCTAATTATCTATTTAGAATTGCAGAGCTGTACTTCGTAGAGGAAATATGAAAAAAGTGGCATATTCAGTTTTAAAAGTTACTTTAATTTTAAGTGATTTATTTTATATATTACTGGACAAGTATAGTAAGGATGTAATAGGACACATGGGTTGCTTCTATAACAATATTTTTGTACTGTACAGGATCTGGGAGTCTGGCTGCGATGGCAATTTTTGAAGATCAGTTTAAACCAGATATGCCTGTAAGTTATTTTTCAAATACTGTTCATGTTTATTCATGAACTATTTGCAAGTGTTTGTCTCCTACTGGTCCAACTGGAGGGTTCTCTGATTGTCCATCTGTGCCGCATATAGTTTTGTGGATGTTTTTTTTCACAGTGCCTTAAGATATTGAGCTGAAATTTTGTATATAGTTTTATTATGTACTGTTACAGATCAAGTTTGACCTTCATGGTGATTTACCCATTTTAGACAGAGTTATGGCCCTTGAACTTAGGAGATATGAAACCTAAATTCCTGGCTTCTTTTTTTTGGCAATGCCTCAAGATATTGAGATGAAATTTTGTATATAGCTTTATTAGGTACTGTTACAGATAAAGTTTAACTTTCATGGTGATTTACACATTTTGTACAGGGTTATGGCCCTTGAATGTAGGAAGTATGAAAATTTGTTTTGTCCGGTAGGGAATATGTATTGCTTTAGCAGTATTCTGAGAATGCTTGTTGATTATAGAGAGATGATGCCGTGAAGCTGGTACGAGATGCTATAGCTGGTGGCATCTTCAATGACCTGGGCTCGGGTAGCAATATTGACATCTGTGTCATTACAAAGGATAAAGTGGAGTACCTTCGACCGTTTGACGAGGCCAATAAGAAGGGAGTGAGGTGAGGTTTTTTATTTATTCTTTCCTTCTCTTGTTTTAAAAATGTTTAAACCATGCAACCATCAATTAGCAATATATGAAATTGTTATTCAAGTATAGACATATAGATTATGAGTATAGTTCATATTTTTAGACACATTTTGTTTTATTGGTTTCAATTTTTCAGAATGAAATCAAGGGGGATAATCCAATTCTCAAAATAATTTTGTACAGCAAACACATGTGTGTAATAATTAATTTTAAAAAACATACACGGTACATTATACACTTGTAAAATTTTAAATATTGATTTCTTAAACTGACCTTGTTATCCAAAAACATTTTCATATTGAAAATGTTTTTAATAATGAAAGAAAGCTTGTCTACATTAATAAGTATTTACTTGGTTAAACTTTATTTTTAAATACTTGTATAGAACTGAATTAGCAGAACGCTTTGATGTAGTACATGTACTTTTGTTTTCTTGGGGAAACACAAAATCCATTTATTAAAGATATTATATTTATGCTCATTAAATTTGTATTAAACCAAATTACTTAGAAAATCACCATTAGAAATATATTTGTTTTCAGTTTGACATAGCAATAGGCAGTATAATTATTTAAAGTGTCGGCAATTGCCGGCACCGTTTCTTCCAGCCATCACCACCAGGAGTCCGTCATCAGGGTTTTAGCCAGAGGGTAGAACGGGCGTGGCGCCATACCCAGATTTTTTTGCAAATTTGTTTTATAAGTTAACCTTTTGACAAAATTAATTACTCTTATCATTAATGTATGATTTTCTTAACCCTAACTTAACCCATTTTCTTCTGGGAGAGGCCCTCCCCCCCATCTAAGAACATGATGCATTTGTTAATTCTTATGCTTTAATATGGACCTTTACATCATTAATTTCAGGCAAAATTCATATCGTTACAAAAAGGGAACTTCGGCTGTTTTGGAAACTGAAGTGAAGAAAGTTGAGTTTGAGGTGCTTGCAACCGAGGTGACACCCACCGAGATGGAGACAGATTGATGACTGTTCTGTGTTAGTTGTGACATTCCACATCACAGTATTGCAGCTGAGTTCTGTTGTGCAACATCAGATGGAACAGGAATGGACCATAACTAAAACTATTTAAAATTCATATAGCTACGCTGCAGATGTTTGCTGTTGTTTATTTACCAACAGTAATTGTAATTCTTCATACATTGGCATAATCACCCTACCGTATTTGTGACATTAGGTGTTAAAGAAACCCAAAACATTAAAAAAAATACGCCCTTTTCTGCAAAAATAAATACCCATACAGGGAATATTTTGTTTTTAAAAGTTTGATTACCAAGCTTATCAGTTACAAATTGATAGGTAACTACTATTTAATGTTTTGGAATTTTGTAGTGATCTCTAAAACGCATTAATTTAAAGCAATTTGTTTTTTCTGGTCAGTATGCATTTTTGATAGACGTGGCATTGAATCAAGAACAAAAAGGGCAAGACATACTGTAGATAGGTAGGTAGAACTGGGCTGGGGTCAGCAAACCAAGCAGGAAAACCCGGGCTAGCTCTGGCACTCCCCAAATTCACCAATTGTGAATTTTAAAAACAACTGGCAAATTTGTTTTTCATTTGGCGAAAGAATTTCATGTATTAATTGATATTTTATTACAAAATAACTGGGTATCTATAAAATTTGGAAGTTTAATATATAATTTGGCAAACTTTTCTGCTGATCCAGAGTTAGCCCAGAAAATGTCCACTAGACTGGTTAATGCGCTTCATGGTAAACCAACTGGGCACATCAAGAACCAGTCAAATAGTTTTGAACGTTAGTGAAACGGCTGGCTGTACTTTAGGCTGGTTTAATGTGCTTACCTCCAGTTATGGTTCCAATTTATATAATTTGGACATACTGTATTTGGGGTGAACTTGTTTTTAATGATTTTTCAAAGAGCAACACCGTAATCTGATGTATGCTACTAATTTTTGTTGTTTTTGAATGAGTTTTTCCTTTACTCTGAATATCAATTATCTAAAATGTCGATAAACACTGATATTTCTGAATTTAAAAGTTGTATTTTAAATTAATCTTACATATTCGTTTGTCATAGCAGAAAATAATAAAGGTTTCATTAATTATATCACTGCTTTTGTCAACATTGTTCAGCAGATGTGGAAATGTTTATGCCGACTTAAAGTTGTATTTAGAACATCTTAGTGTTGGTAACAAATTCACTTGTAGTGTGACCTAAAATTGTCTTTTATTACAGATCAAACATTTGCTGCTGTGAGCTTGGTATCATTGTCAGTCACTTCATCCTTAATAATATTCTTATTGAAAGAAATAAGGGAACGTGGAATTTTAGATAAACACAATTCATTACAAACGTACTTATGTCTGTATAGAATACAAAGATATAATGTGCCATGTGATTGAATGTAACTAATATGGGGTTGAATGTCAGTAAGATGGTTAGCAGCTTGATGCTATGGCTGAGGATTTTTTATGGTTGCAGTCAATATTTGCTGTTACTACTTGGTGTGTTCCCTTATTTCTTTCCATCACTATATGTTCATATCTTTGTTCTGTTGGAGTCCAAGCAATCTATTAAAGGTGGTTTTCAAATTTATTGTTGTTTGTGTGTTGGTTTTTGGGGATGTGGTTTTTACCAGATTTATTTAATACAGTTTCACTGTTCTGATCAGTCCTATGATTTGTTAATATATTTTGAATGTTAATAACTTAGAGAGAGAAAGCAACAACATCATAAGCAAATAATGACTGCATTAACTGAGGTTGGAGTATTAATATAGAAATTCACAGTATGTCTAATCATGAGTAGTGATGGTAATGTTAGTCAACGTATCCCTTAACAATAAACTACCCATATGTTGACTGTCCTAAAGTTATAATGCATTTAAGAGATGTGATAATCATCTAGTAGTTTACGACTACAGTAGAACCCTGTTTATCCAGACTCTTTGTTATCCAGAAACCCCACCTTACGGACAGTCACATGATAAAACGAAATGTATTCACTTATCTGGATATTCAGCTTCCGGATCTGGACAATCGTAATCGAAAAAACTGTGTGACAAATAAAGGCACTTTGCTCCATTTAACCAAATGTTGCTAAAACAAATATTTTTAACATAAATGGAAAAAGTAACTTGCTTTGTGTGCACTTACAGTGAACTTTAAAATAATATACATATAAACGTTTATAGTTTTTTTTTACAGTTTTTAATTTTTTTCAAGAGTGACTACTCATAACGTGATTAAGTCGTAAACAAATTTGTTCATGTTAAAAACCATACTGTGCAGATAAATGGGGTTCCACTGTATTAAAAATTACAAATTCTTTTCTTTTTTGGTTTGTAGTGGTGAGTGGTGCAAAATAATCAAAGGAGTATTAAAATTATAGTTTTTTTTCCAATTTCTAACTTTGACACTAATGATTACCGAGCGGGACATAGCCCAGTGGTACAGCGGTCGGTGTGGGATCGATCCCCGTCGGTGGGCCCATTGGGCTATTTCTCGTTCCAGCCAGTGCATCACGACTGGTACATCAAAGGCCGTGGTATGTGCTATCCAGTCTGTGGGATGGTACATATAAAAGATCCCTTGCTGCTAATCGAAAAGAGTAGCCCATGAAGTGGTGACAGCGGGTTTCCTCTCAATATATGTGTGGTCCTTGACCATAACCGTACGTGTTGAGTGCGTCGTTAAATAAAACATGTCTTGCTTTAATGATTGCCATATAGGGTCGGGAATCATTCGCTTGGTGATGGGCAATTGGTCCGGGGTCGATCCCAGTTGGTGTTCCCACTGGGCTATTTCTCTCTCCAGCCAGTGCACCATGACTTGTATATCAAAGGCTGTGGTATGTTCTATCCTGTTTGTGAGATGGTAGATATAAAAAGTCCCTTGCTACAAATTAAAAAATGTTTGACATCGCCGAAGAATAATAATCAATGTGTTCTGGTGGTGTCATTAAACAAAACAAACTAGTGACTTTCTTGTGCATTTGTTTAACTAACTCTCTCTCTCTCTCTCTCTCTCTCTCTCTCTCTCTCTCTCTCTCTCTCTCTCTCTCTCTTTCTCTCACTTTAAAATACACAGTAAATAGAACATTTCCTTCCTTCCTTTAAAGTACAGCGATATCTGTTCCAGTGTTGTGTTCAGTGACCGCGGTCAACGCTAAGATTCACGATCCACATTCAAATTCAAGAGTAGGCCTAATGGGTTTCAATTCGGCCAAATAATAATTCTTAGGTTATAAAACTCGAAAAGAACAAATGATCATGTTTGAAAATGGGAAGGCCCTAATCAGATGCTAAGAGAAAAAGTTTGTTTTGTTTAACGACACCACTAGAGCACATTGATTAATCATCGGCTACTGGATGTCAAACGTTTGGTATTTTTGACTCGTCATCAGAGGAAACCCGCTGCATTTTTCTTAAGACAGGAAAGCACATACCACGGCTTTTGACCAGTTGTGGTGCACTGGTTGGAACGAGAAAAACCCAATCAACTGAATGGATTCATCGAGGTGGTTCGATCCTGTGATGCAAGCATCTCAAGCGAGCACTCGACAAGAAGCCAAAAAATCGCGTCTAAAGCTATCTAAAAACAATTTTTAAAAACAAAAACATCCTTGGGATATAATACTCTGCAAATAAGCATTAAAATAGTCAAAAAATCATTGTTTAAAAATGGCTAATTTTGCGATTCAGATGTCAAGAAATCACCTTTAAAGCAAAGCAATTTTAAAATGTTCTTTGGGGGGGGGGGGGGGACGCAGGGGATAAGAGGGATGTGACTGATGGAATTTTCTTGACATGTAAATATATCAAAAGTGACGGGGTTCTCAACAGTGTGGCCTCCCTTTCCCATTGTAGCTTTAGAAAATAACACTTTTCTACATTTTAAATTTTAAATAGCCTACATTTTCTATCTCTAGGGCCTCCGCGAGTCCAAAATATTGGACTCGAGTACTCGAGGGTCAAACTCGACCCAGACTCGAGTACCCGACACTTACACTAGATGATAATGAGACTAAGGAATAAAGTAAAATAGCATTATGCATCATATTTCCAGCGCTGAACATCATGTCATTCTGGGGCGTAGCGTGACCTGGGGGGAGGGGTGTTCAAATATGAATCAAGTGGGCCTTTTTCTATTTTGTTTTTGCACCACCAGAAACTCCAAATGTATAAACCTGTATGTTTTAGTTCTGAAAGCGGACCATTTGCTTCAGCGGGGGGGGGGTCATCCGAACCCCCCTAACTTACGCCCCTGTCATTATATGTATTGCATTCAACACATTCGATTTTTTCCCCCTTTGTGTCTCATAGACCTATAATGTAACTGGCGGGAAGCATAATGTGACAACATGACGTAAAAAAAATAAAACAAAAACAAAAAACTATTAAATGAGAGTGCTCTTCGTTCAATCGTTGCACAGGTCTTGTTAGACTCGACCCGTGCCCGAGTTGGCCTACTCGATTTCTCGTGGAGTCACTATATTTATATCCATGAACTATTTAATAAATATAGCAAGCAAATTATTTTGGGTTCATTGGTAGTTTATTTGTAATTTTAAATAGTATCGTTACATTAATTAAAATATTTTAATTACTGGTAGGCTTAATTAATTAATTATTAACTTCTACATTAAAATATTTTCAGACAGCCGGATTTTTCTAAAAGCAGATTATTTTTATTTATTTATTGGCGGTATTGTAGTCTACATGGGAATAAACACCATCCCTCATATTAGCTTGATATATTAAAGGGCCATACCCTAGTTTTTAAACACTAAGGCATATTTCCTCACAATTAGATCCGTTTATGATCGCTGAAATCAAACATTACTTATATTTTATAGTTTAGATTATCAATGTCCGTACAACCGAAGTGTTTCTTGTCATCCTGGTATTTCTAATACCACAAAATGCATTCCCTCCCCATATTTTTAAAAACGCACGTGCGTCTGAGAAATAACGGTTATGGAGTCGCGTTTTAGTCTTATTTTTAAGGGTATTTCAACGTCACAGACTCTTGTTTCACTCTGTTGTATCCAAATTTGTTACAGATTTGTAAATAACCAAACTTAGTGTCCATTTTTACTGGTTGAAACTAGGGTCTTGGTGAAAAATATGCCTTAGTGTTTAAAAACTAGGGTCTGTCTCTTTAAGACATTTTACAAATGAATAAAATATTTTCTTAGCCGCGCCCATCTATCCATGTAAGGGAGCTAACCTCTATTAGAATGTGTCATCACTGACCCGGAAAAGGTAACGCGCACTCGTTCAAAATGGCGGCGTTTAAGCACAACTATGCTATCATTTGTCGAATTCCACAAAGTTTTAGAGACAGATCTATTGGAGCTCAAGGCAAGAAAATGGATGTGGATAAAGCTAAAAGAGAATATGAACAGTTTAAGGCAACTTTGAAGAACTGTGACATAAATATTATAGAATTGCAAGAAGACGAAAATTATCCCGATTGCTGTTTCGTTGAAGACTGTGCTGTCACCATCGGCGGAACAGCTTTGATAGCAAGACCTGTTGCCAGTAGACAAGGAGAGGTATCATTGATATATATATATATATTTGTTTTTAATAATGAGTAGTCGCTATGTTACGTATGTATGCATGCTAATGTTAGCGCATGCATTTAATTTGGCCTGTTCTGTCCATAACGGAAACGACATGATTTCCGGTTTAGCACCTGCGTTGGGCTTATTACTTTCGTAACTTTGGTTAATGCAAACTGAAGCAAATGGGCATAGAATTTAGAAGAAAAACAAAGTAATTGTTATAATATTTCATGATAAATCTTGTTCAACATAGCTGTAAACATGACACGCCATTGGCAGTGTAAGTATTGCAGAGGCTCCAACTTGTCCAAGGGTTGAATTTTAATTTTGATGAATTATGACAAATGTCGCCTTCCGTTTTGCCCCATATATAGCCTGAATACTCCACTGTTACTGTAAGAGAGCAGTGTGGTCATTTAGGTAATTATAATGCACTCTTATGGTAAGAGATAAATGTGCAACGAAAATGCAGAATTTGCTCCTACTACCAAATTTATACATGTATGTAGACAATGTCAATGATTCCTGCTTAACTACAATAATAATCCCATATATTTGATGGTAAACCTTTACATTGATAATTGTCGAGTTTGCTGCTGACAAATATTTCATATTAATTACTAAAAGTATATATTATTTTTCAATACAAAATAAACCACAATTGTCAAAGTGTCGAAATAACTGTATTGTGTTTTGTCCATACATTAAAAGCATACTGTCACAGATTTAAGGACCTTATTTCTCTAACAATGAATAATTTTTTTTTTTTACATTAATTGTTGGAAACCAAATCTAGCTATCGCATCACCGTAACTGAGCCATGATGGAGTGAAATCCATGTCAACCCTCTCTGCAATTTTAGTTTTTGAATTATGGACCATTGCCATAATTCAATATATTTTTTTACAAAATATCATTAATAAATGGAGTATGGTGGTTATGAAGATGGTTGAATAAAGTACATTTAGGGACAAATCAAATTATTTTTGTTCAGCTAATACTTTGTTAGACCATTAAATAGGTCAGTGGTCTGTGACAATATGCCTTTAACCCACGTACTGAAATGATAATAATTTTCTTAGTTAATTGGTCTTTTCTTTCCATGGCCTGTACCTGTGGTTCCTAAATGGCAGCTGTATATTTTGGAGGGTCACCAGTCAAGGTGTCTAGACACCCCCAAAAATATGTTCCTGTTTTATGAACATCACAGGGTATTGTGGGCTAACCACACAGCCACCCCTAAAAATCGTAATGGACATTATCAGCTGTCCTGCTTTATTACTGTAAATAATTCTGTAAAAGCTAAAACCCTTGATGAAGTAGACTTTCCCATCTAAAATCACAAAACTGACCAGTTGCGTAGTCCCAAAGAAAAGAAAATTATAACTGTGGTATCATGAGTGGTCATTTTTGCTCCAGTGTACCCTACCAATAGGCCTAATAATATGCATTTTTTCTTTGGATTTTTTTAAGCGATAAAAATACTATAACCTCATTTCGTTCAATTAATGCAAATTGAAATATATATTTAATTAAATAGTTTCTTATATTATCAAGTCATTTATGTTGTTTTACAAGTCAGGTTAATTAAAGCTAATCGCCTTGTTGTAAATGACTGACTTTGTTTACACTGTGCATACAGTTGGTCGGAGCCGACTTTACTTCGCCTCAAGCTAGAATTCCGGACGCACCGAAAACAAAAGAAAATAGCTGCCCCCAGTTAGCAGGAATAATCTGGGTTTTTTTATTAACTCTAGATTTACGTGTTTTTCATTTCTTAAAGTGTCAGTATGTGTTGGTGGTCCGGGTATGCATCTTTCCAACACATAAGGTTCATGTTTTTGTTTACTCTCCCTTTAAGAAAAGTATATAATATAATAAAGTAAAAAACTTTCAAACCAACTACGAAAGTTCAGTCATCACCAGGTACGGTAAGTGATCAGTTGCATTTAGGCCTAAAAATATATATATATATATGTTTCCAGTTTCCCAACCTATCCTAATTTTATGTAACGACCCTGAAATATTTTGGAGCGAAAAACACGACCCCTGATTTTTTGCAATCCGCAAACATGTTTTGGAACACCTCGGCTGATTACAGTTTCTCATTTTGATTCGGTTTAAAAAAAAAAAGTTCCTACCTACCCATTTTTTTTCAAGGATGAAACCTAAAACACACTTTTTAGTTTTTAGGCCTTATTTCCACAATCGTCTGGAAAATTTTTTGATAGTAGAAATTGATACACTTTATAATAAACTTATAAATAATTTTTCTTTTTAATTTATAGTAACACACATACACAGTAATGATCGGCTAACTGACCATACTCATTTGGAAATTAGACATTACAAACTTGTCTATATTGGCAGAGATGTTCCGAATCCCAAGAGATTGATTGGTGGATGATAAAAATCATCTATGTACAATAATTTTTGTTCTTCTAAAACTGTTTAATAAAATTACAATACATGTAGATACATATACATATAACTTATAAGTTGTCAGGCAACCAAAACATTACCCAATAAATGCATATTTGTTAGTGTCAGTAGACCGGTTGTTGTGGACTGTTAATAATTCCATAACAACTGATCTGTTGACACTGACATTTGCGTTATTTGTTGCGTTGGGCAGTATGTTCCTTACCGGTACTTGATGGCGTTCTCACGGTTTATATATTATTTTTTTATTTTTTTTTAAATGACTAGTTGATTTTTAACATCATTGAATGAAACACCTAAGTTGCATACCTGTGTATTTTGTCCAAATAGTCTTAACACTTGATAGGAAAATCACAGTACTGCATTTAGCTGTGATCAAATTCATTCCCTCATATAAAAGGGAAGTCAAAAGGTGCAAATCATTCATTCCAAGCTAGCTTTAAAACATTGTATTCAGTGTTGTACTAAATACAGTTTAATACATTAAAAAGGAGAAGGTCATACTGTTGTTGATTAACAATAACAAAATGATGAAAATCAGCAAGTGCTACATTCAGACTATTTATAAATTGAAATAGAACTTCTAAAGTACTGAATTAGTGGTGTTCCAATGATCGATTATAATCAAAAATTGATTACCGTTATATGTTAAATAGAATTGTTTCTTCAGTTTACATGATCACAGAATTGATGTAAATATGTTGGGGTTGGGGTTTGTTTTTATGTGTACATGTATACGGAAAAAAGATATTACTAGTAAACAGTTACATGTAGTACTGAATCCTTATTTAGTTCATTCATGGTGCAGACTGAAATTAGTTGATTGTAAAATATATTGCAAAATGATACCAGTAATAAGTTAATTATTCTATTAACCGTACACACATGTATACATGTATATAATGAAAGTAAACAATGTTCTTTTTGAATAGTTTTGTAATTTGTAGAAAGTTGCTTTTCCATTTTAAAGATCAGTTTTGTTGACATTTACTGGGCCATGTATTTCACCACCTCGATGTAAATAGCAGACTGTGATTTTTACACCTACCAGTGGGAGGTATTATTTACATTAGTGTGGACACAAGTCTTTGGCCATCAACATCAAGCTGGAGTATCCTGATAAAAATATTCAACAGAAATTGTGAAGAACATTTGTGAATTTTAGTAAAGAAACTAGAGTACAAATTGAATTAAGTTTTTGTCATAACATCTTGCATTGTTTTTATTTTATTTTAATTTTGGGTTCCATTGATGTATAAAACTTTATAAAGGAACTCTTTTTTTAATTATCATCAGTGGATTTTTAAGATTTGATAACTGGTGAATATAAAATGCGCATGCATGTACATGTATTCATGTACATGCAAAACATAAAATAACTCCCATTTTTGGGTTCTGCATGTATCTGCTGTGCTAGGCATCCAGTGTTTGAACTAATATTTATAACTGGTATCAAACTAATATTACCAAATGTTTGACATCTAATATTTAAATGCTTAATAAATCAATGTGGTATCGTTTAAAAAGAAAAACAAACTTTAACGTCTTCAGGTACATGTATACATGTGCAGCAGTTGCTCTTACCCCTTACAGTTAGCAAGTCTAGTGTGTGCTGAAGGTCATTACTTTTTTTTATGTCTGTCTGTCACAGCATGAGTTCTGTTTTTATTTGTTGACAGGTTGGAGAGATTCGAAAGGTCTTGAGAGATGATCTGGGATTAAAAGTTGTGGAGATTGCCGACCCAAAAGCCACTTTAGAAGGGGGTGATGTATTATTTACAGGTGAGTCACTGTTTTCCACCTGTTATAAATATTTAAACATACAGGTGTATCTGACATTGTAGACTTGCTACTTACTGTAGTGTACCTATTATAGTATAATATTTATATGATATAAGGAGGGATATTGCCTTTTATTTTTTGTGTTTCAGTACATTTTGGAATATGTCAGTGTGTGAAAATCATAGGTTGAATTATTGATAGTTAATAAGCTATTATTTTTGTTATTTGTTGAATAATTAAATAGACTATCCTGAGTTTGGAGCCATTAAATTGCCGGTAAATTGACTGTAAATTAATCTTGGTGAAGTAACATTAACAAATTTTTATATACAGGTATAATAGTTAATACATTGTATTGATAAATAATATAAAGACATTTGAGATTCCTTTTAATCCGGTTGTGTATTTCAAATTTTTTTTAGCAGTTGGAAGAAAACTAAATTTATATATATTCATGTACAAATTTTATTGATGGCAGAAATGTATTACAAATGCAAATACAAGACCAGAATAGTTACATGTATATTGTAATTAAAAATTGCAGGCAATAAAAGTGTGTGTGTAATGATACATATAATTGATTACTCGAACTGGCTAGAAGCTATTTCCTCTGTTGTGATAAATACTGGCAGAATCATTTGTTTGCCTGTGTGGGAGTACTTCACAGGTAATAGCCTCAGGGGGGGAAGCTGTCAAGCACTCTGAAATTGAAACTGATTGAGTTGTAGATTGCCAGTTCTCCAATCCACCTGCAGGTGTTAATTTCATTGAGTGAGAGTTAATGAAGGCTCTGGATCAAATAAAGAAAAAAATGATCTGTATAATTGACTGGCACTCATTTGTAGTCATTTTGATCACATTTTGCTCAATTATTTACAAATGATGTGTTTTGGTCCGTCCAATGATCAATATCGTATAGTTCTTTCAGGTTTTTTTTTTTTCATTCTTGAAATATGTTTTTGTTTAGTAAATTAATTGTATTTACAGGGCTGTATTTTTAATCAGTATGCCAACGAATACCTCAAGACCGGTTTACTAAATTTGTGATACTATGGTTAATGCTGCCCTGTCATATTAAAATCCATCCATAAATTGGAAGGATTAGCCTAAGTGGTGGCTATATATTTACAAGATCTCTTGCTGCTAATTGAAAAGAGGTTCCGTAGAATGGCAGTGGCAAGTTTCCTCTCTATTAATCTATATTGTGGTCCTTAACCATATGTCCAACACCATATAGCCATAATTAAAATGTGTTGACTGTGTTAAATAAAACATTTCTTTCTTTCTTTCCTGAGTAGTGGCAACACGTTTTTTATTTGACACACAACTAATTATTTTTAACCCTCGACCAACAATCACAATAACTGTAAGTTTAACATCCAATAGCAATGACCAAACAACATGCTGGTTGTATTAAACCAGCATTCTTTCCTTTTTGAAAAAACAAGTATTTAACCATGTTCACAATCGTTTTCAAACTGGTGGGTAGCAAGTTTGAATATCATAGATTGTTTTGTGCATCATAATGTACAATTTGGCCTTTGAGCAGTTGAAAACTCTCAACAGATTACTCCAATATATAATTTAACCCCCCCTTTTCTGAAGATACATGTAACTCATCAGTGTTCTTGCTGGGTGAAAATTAAAGGAGGGCGGCCTGGCAGCACCACACCCTTCAAAAAAAATAAATGAAAAGCAAATACTTTTTTAATAAAATGGGGGGGGGGGGGGGGGGGGAGAGCTTGGTGGTTACCATGTTGTGTGTTAATAGACTTTGTGGAAAAACACTCCTTATTTTGATTACAAAAAGTTTATACGAAATACAAGCAGACTCGTCTTTTAATTGAACCAAATATGTTATCGGTCTGATATTCACTGGCGGTTCCAGTTTTGCTGAACCGATCAAAGTTTTAATATTATTATTTTAATAAAGATTTCAAGATATACGAAAAACAAAAAAGATGTTTGTGTGATCCCCTAATGTCGAAAACATTTTTTTTTAATTCCCATCTTCATCGAATGAATCGATCGCTGTGAATAAATATTATCGCAGTGGCGGTGTATATATTATTTGGCACCCAAGATGAATGATTTTAATGCTAAACACTACCACTTCCGTTGATTTTATAAGCGGTGATATCCCCCCAAAATGAAAAGTTTACAATATGTTGTAAGAACTGCTGAATAAACAGAATGACAGAAATGAAAGAAAGTAAAAATCGTTAGTTACAATCAATTATATCTGTAACTGAGGACAAAATATCAGACGACAGTTAGTGGAAACAAAAGACAGAGTGACCGTTCTGATCACGTGACAAATGTGGCGCCAAATAAGTGGGGGGTTTTCAGTCGGAGATTGCTGAATCCATATTTTTTTTTAATGTTTTCATTGCTCAAATAAAATATAACTTTTATTGTTTGTGTTAAACATACAAATGGATACAGGTATGGGACAAAATAGAGGCTGTTAAAAATACTATTAAATTACGTTACGATAACTGTCGTAAATGTTTCGTCAGTTGCTTTTTCGTACACAACGCAGATTGTTTCCTTTGATGTCCAGTGTGCAGACTGATCATTGGGGTTTTTTATGTGTGGAAAAAAGTGTGCATTTGGAAATAGCGGAGATCGGTGATGGAAAATATAGTAGGGTGCTGGAAAATAAAGAGGGGCGCAGAAAAATAAAGGAGGGCGGAGAACGTGAAAGGAGGGCGGCAATAGCAGGGCGGACCGCCCTGCTTAAATTGAGCAGCAAGAACACTGAACTCATTAAGATGTTCAGTAGGGAGGTTATATGTATGTGGTGTTAAAAACATGTCTAATAGCTAGTACCTTTAGGTAGAATAGTGCCTGGTTTACCTGGCACCATTTCTCTCACCTTGATTTTGAACTCATTAACATGTTCAGTAGGGAGGTTATATGTATGTGGTGTTAAAAACATGTCTAATAGCTAGTACCTTTAGGTAGAATAGTGCCTGGTTTACCTGGCACCATTTCTCTCACCTTGATTTTGCAAAACTCATTAACATGTTCAGTAGGGAGGTTATATGTATGTGGTGTTAAAAACATGTCTAATAGCTAGTACCTTTAGGTAGAATAGTGCCTGGTTTACCTGGCACCATTTCTCTCACCTTGATTTTGCAAGAACTGAAAAGATGTATGGTTTTCCAATAGATAAAAAGTGAGTCATATGGCCAAGTGACTTGCAACTTGGCCAAGTGACTTGCAACTTGGCCAATGTACAAATCATGGTTTCTGATCCATCAATGTATGCTGAATACCATACAGCTACCTAATTGTACTACAAACAAACAAATGCACAACTTGGAACAATGACAGTGGTGTATCAAATATGTAAAATTTAATGTTATATTGGATATAATCATTATTATTGTATAGTCTCTATTGGTTATATTGCTGTTTGGGTATGATTTCTAACGTTTTTTTCTTCTTCTTGTTTTCTTCTTCTTCTTCTTTTTCTTCTTCTCCTTTTTGGAGGAGGTTGGGAAATACCTAATAGTTTATGGGGCATCTCACTCTCTAAGCTACAGTGTGCCTGGAGAGCACCCAAAAATCTGTAACATTTACCTCTGATATGATTTTTCAACTAATGCATAAATATCTGATTTTAGAATTAGAATACCTGTAGATAATGTAGCAAGCAGCAACCCTGAACAAAACAATGCATAATTACAATGTCAGTTTTTGGATTCCGTTTCAAACGACAGTTACTGCCAGATTGCTTTTATCAGCAAAAGATAAGATATTGATTTTACAGCTGATTTTTATGGGGTTTTATTTTTATTATTATAGGCAAGGAAATCTTGGTTGGTATCGGGAAACGGACCAATGAGGGTGGTGCTCAAGCAGTGGTTGATGCCTTCCCAGAATACCCTATTACTCCTATCAACATCGCTGATCTTGATATCTTACACCTTAAGAATGCTATTAATGTAGCAGGTCGAGACATCCTGGCAATTTGTGGTGGAAAAGAGGGCAAATCCATCCGTTCAGTAAGTTCATACATATTATTTCTAAAGTACGATATTTGTGATAAATTTGTAATCAATAAAAAAATTAAATTGATGTGCATAGCTGCAACTACTAATGTTCTGTTAATTAGTTCCCTACTGGTCTAAACGGAGGGAACTATAGATTGTCTTTCTGTCTGTCTGTCCCACATACAGTTTTCTGGACATTTTTTCCACAATGCTTTAAGATATTGATCTGAAATTTTGTGTACAGCTTTATCAAGTGCTGTTCGAGATTAAGTTTGACTTTCCTGGTGATTTACCCATTTTGACAATTATAGCCCTTCAACTTGGGAAATATGAAACAAAAAATATTCCAGACCTTTCTTTTTCTTTTTTTTAATGCCTAAAGATATTGAACTGAAAGATACTGAACTGAAAATATTTTTATAGGTTTATCATGTAATGTTACAGTTTGAATTTCATGGTTCATATACTCATTTTGTGGCAGAGTTATTGCCCTTGAACTTAGGAAATATAAAAAAAAAACATTTGAGCCTGGTAGGGAACATTGCTTTAGCAGTACTCTCACAATGCTTTTTATTATATAGCAATCTTAAACTTGCATTGCAAATCGCAATGCAGTACTGAACGAAAAGTTCCATGTATGACCCAGTTTGATTAAGTTTCTTCTGGGAATAATTTATGATTTTAAAATATTTTTGTTTAGCAAATGGAGCAGCTAGCCGAGTACCGCTGTAAACTGCTACACTTGGAGAGTCAAGTCAGTATTGACATGCTCTACATCAATGGACGGCTGCTACATCGCACGCGCGAGGAGATGGGAGACAGCAACTATGGGGTATGATTAGTTCTAGGGAACACTGACCAGCTTGAAATAGTTTGTCAAATTCTTCCACACTCTTTATCATGCTAAAAAAAAAATTGGATAACTTTATTCTAAAATTCCACACCCACAGTTTTTGAAATTTCTAATCAGTTTGATTTTTTTTATCAGTTGTATTTTGAAATTTCTCATCAGTTTTATTTTGATATTTCTTATTAGTTTTTCTTCTGAAATCCCTCAACAGTTAGCTGAAATTTCTCAGCAATTTATTTTATTTTGAAATTCCTGATTGTTGGGGTTGTTTGTTTTTTACAATTCCACTTCAGTTTCATTCTCAAATTTCTCAGGAAATTTATTCTTAAATTCCTCATTTTATTCTGAAAATATTCAGTTTTATTCCTAAATTTATCTTAGTGTACCTTCTTAATCTAACTATCTGGATGTATAAATAAATAAAATTACCTGACAGTACTGTTGATTAGCGATATTTCAAGTCAAATGAAAATCAATTAGCAACTACTGTTTGATGTTTTAAAATTGTGTAGCGATCTCTAAAACTTGCGTAGCAAATTGCGACATGATGGTGAACAAATTATTCCATGGTGTATCAGAGTGTTTTTTGTATTGAATTTTGGTAGCACATTTGTTTCTACATATTACATCCTGTGACTGATTATTAGTGTTGTGGGTTCCTAATATTATAATGTGAACAAAAGCATTCTGCTGTAAACTGAATAGTTGTACATATATATTTGTATCTTCTTTGAAAATATACAGGGAGCTTACAGGCATCGAAATAAGCATTGTGTCTGGTAACCCATTTACAGGTTACCACAAAATATAGTCTGGTAACCTATAGGTTTCCACCACTATATGAAAGTTAGAATTGAATTCCTGTTACTACTACGCGGTCGTTCTGAAATTGTAACGGTGCGCGCGAACATCGATACGAGAAACGAAATCCAGGAAGTAAATTTATCTAGTGGGCGCTGCTTAAACGCTGATTGCCAAAATTGCTTTACAATTGCACAAGTACGCACGAACATCGGTGCAATTTTGTACGAGAAAACAAAACGCGGACATAAATTCATTTAGTGGACACTGCTTAAACGCGGAGTGACTTGCGCGCGAACATCGATGCAATTCCTGACGAGAAAATGAAACGCAGAAGTCCTGAATGCATTGCCTGGTTTACGTTCGGAAACGAAACTACCATTCGTTTGAAATTTTTTATCCAGAACGAAACACCGTTCTCGACTTTTCTAACGTGGTAGCCTCCCGGTAACCTGAACGACTGTTCTCGACTTATTTCGATGCCTGACCGTATATATGTGTTTATATGACTGTTTTAATAGATATAACCCATACAAAGTATTCCAAGGCCAATTCTGTGATAATTCAAGAAAAAACACATCAAATTTAGTCACAGTGTAAAAAGGTTTTTGATTAAATTATATTTTCACAAATTCTGATTTTAAAATGTACTTGTGAAATGTTTTATTTTATTTTTTATTTTTTTTATAAATGTATTAATATCTGGCTTCTTTGTTTTTGTTGACATAAATTTTATCTTTTAATATGTGTTGTGTTTTGGTGTGTGCATTTTACAAAAAGTCAATAACTTGCTACCGTAGTTACACATACACATGTAGCTGTTTCATGATGAGTGCATCATGCAAATGTAGACTTTAGATGGTCATTTAATGCACTATCTAATAATAGAATTTTCTAGCCTAGTCACTTCATTATTTTAGGTTTTTAAAGGGTATGAAATAAGTAGAATTGTATAAAATATAAAACATTTGACTGTGAAAGTTTCAGACAAACAAATTTGGGTTATGTCAACATTTTGATCTTAAAATCTGTCCAGAAAGCATGTTTTGAATATGATGTGTGTGGGTTTCTTTTTAGTAATACATGTTTATTTCTCTTGTTTTTATTTGTTTTAAGGGACTATCCTGAAGTTGTAGCCAATTTTGAAAGGTTTTCGGCAATTTTATTTTTTTACATTATTAAAATGACAATTTACTTAGCTTTTTTATTTTTTGCTTAGACTATAAATATGTTTATAATCAGTATATTTCTGGACATAATGTTCTGTAGTATTTCAGTATTGATTTTTGTCTAAAATAATTTTGTATGTATAAATTTATTATTTCTTCCAACTGCCAAACTAAATTTGAAATAATTTCATTAAAGATCATTCCAAATGTAGTTATCCATATAATGCTTCATATTTGAAACAAGAAAAAGCAGAAGATATTTATTATGTTGTGGGGAACAAACGGAAGTCTTGCTTAGGCTAAAAACTCGGAATAGTCCCTTTAAAACATGTTGACATGATATTTACATGTAAGCTTTCCCTTTTAATTTTTTTAGGTTTTTAAACTTTTCAAGGCTTATTTTAAATTAAACAAGGGGCGTGATTTAGCTCAGTTGGTTGAGTGCTCACTTGAGGTGCTTGAGTCGCAGGATCAAACCATCTTGTGGAACCATTCAACTGATTGGGTTTTTCTCGTTCCAACCAGTACACCACACAACTGGACAAAGGCCGTGATATGTACTTTCCTATATGTGCATATAAAAGATCCCTTGCTCCATTAGGACAAATATAGCGGGTTTCCAATGATGAATTAATCAATGTACTGCAGTGGTGTCGTTAAACAAAACAAACTTTTTAACTTTAAATTGAATTTTTTTTAGAAGGCATGCTTTAAAACAGTTTTACTGTTGTTACATGTAGTGGTTGTTTTGCATGTTTAGAACTTGTTAATGTTAATAGTTGGGGGGGGGGGGGGGGGGGGGGGTTAAAGACTATTTAGAAATCATACTTTAAGAGCATTTGCCTGAGGTGTACTAGATTTTAGGATTCATCACCTGAAGTAGATCCATCAAGTTTTTTTCTAGTATTGGTTTAGCAAAGGCCATGGAATGTGCTGTGCTGTCTGAAAATACGAAAAGATCCCTTGCTATATTTGGGGCTGGAGTCATTTAAAAGCAAATATTCCTTTTATTTCACAATTTGCAGCTTGTTAATTTGTGTTGGGTACATGGCATTAAATGCTTTTCCCAATAAAACCCTCCCCCAAAACCCATGGCAGTCTGATTAGTTTGTGTGTGCACTGTAGTAGTAATAACTTTTAAGTAGAAAGATCATGAAAAATAAATCTGTGTGTGTATTTTGCTGCTGTCATTATGACCTGTTGAACCTAGCTTCCTGCTGTATATGGCATGGTTTTATCTTTAAACTTTGATTTTACTCCCATGGCAAAACCCTTCATAAAAGTTAGCATAATTTCAAGTAGAATTGGCGAATTTTCATGATCACTTCAAAAACATGAAATCAGATTGACTTTTTCTCAGGTTGTAATAAAACTTTGGGAATTTTACTCTTAAAAAATAAGGACAAACTACCACAATATAGCCTATTTTGGCTTGGGGAAATTATGATAAATGATACAGAATTTCAGAAATTGCACTAAAAAAACTAGCAGTGTTCAAAACCAAAAACAAAATACAAATTTACTGTGCCAAATTTTTTGAAATTGACGGCCGTGAAGTGCCATCTAGTAGTAAAACATAAAATTTGCTGATAAACTGGCACATCTTTTCCTGTGTTAGCTATCGATACAAGTTTCAACAACTGCTTCCATTTCCTCCATTGCAAATAACTGGACTCCAAAATAACATGCATGTACTTCTGAACTGTGAATGCATGTATATCTAACGAAGGCTGTGGAATCATGTAGACAAAGTTGATGCCAGCTCTGTGCGCTACCTACAGGAGCTTGTAAAACAGATTACCTGGGATCGGCTTGAGTTGAATATGTCCGAGTTTGGGTCCAGGGCAATCTCTTGTCTTCCTCTGATGGTCCTCAAGCTAAAGTATTACAAGAACATAATATCGTCACTGGTCTAAGGGCTCAGGTGATCATTACGCTTATACGCATGTGTGGATTTGTAGGGCACGAATATTGGGCAGGGGTGGGGGGGGGGGGGGGGTAAAAAGAAAAATGTCTATCATGAGTCAGTTTGAGTTGTCTGTGATTAGAAGTCTTTTTTTTTTTTTTTTTTCTTCATTTTTAATAGATGTAAATGTGATTTTTAAAAGTTGAGTCATCATATTTAAGATATAGACATTGTTATCTCATGGTTTTGGAAGTGTACTGCCAACCACAGATGTTTTTTGGCTGGGAAGTTATGTACAAACAGGGTTTTTTAAATATATAATTTATGTATACTTTCTGTAACATATATCAAATAAGATAAACAAATTGAATCAATGTACATAACTGAATGTTGCCCGATGATAGTACCTGGTATTTCAACATGCATACTTGGTTTATGCATGTACTTATTTTTTTTAGTTCTATTAAAGTCATAGACTTTCAACCTGTGAAAATGGACACTTTAAGTTTGGTTAATCTACAAACCTGTAACATATCTGGATGACGTTATAAATATAATAGAGTGAAGTGAAAATCTGTGATGTTGAAATGGGAAAATACTCTCTAAAAATAAGGCTAGAGCTCATTTCTATAACTGTTACTTTTCAGAGGTACATATGTTTTTAGAATGATAAAACATGCATTTCATGTACCTAGTACAAACACCAGAATGACCAAAAACACTGATGTATGGAAATGGATAATCTGCACAGTAAAATGCCAGTAATGTCTGATCTCAGTTATTAAAAACGGCTCTAACAGTAAAAAAAATATATCATAGTGTTTAAAAACTAAGGTCTGTCACTTTAAAATGATTGAACATCAGTGTTGTGACAAGAAACAGTACTTATTAATTCTGTTTGTGTTTCTCTGTAGTGTATTGATGAGAAGATACTGTATACCCGACATCGTGTCTCTCTGGAGGAACTGAGTAAAGCTGGAGGCCGAATTGCGTCTATGGTGCTGTTAGTGAGCAAACACCGTTCACAGAAGAAAATCATCTCCAACCTCACTGAGGATGATATAGCACCATTCTCACAGTTCAAGGATTTGACATACGCATCAAACACGCTCACAAAGAAATAAATAAACATCCTGGTGGCTACAAGCTGGAACAAATTTCATTGAGGAATGGTTGAAAATATGTTTATGTTCCGAAATAGGTCTGCATTTTTACTATTATCAATATAGGTGGCCTGTGCTTTTGATTGTGACTGAAATATCTAATCATATGCTTTGAGATCGGTTATCCAAGTTATAAAGATTACTATATTAAAATTGATTGTGCAGAAATAATATGCTGTGTTATCCACCATCTGTAACTTATGTGACAAACCAAGTAGCCAGGTCACAAGCTGATAACCAAATGTTAAACTTTAGGCCCGTTAATACAAACTGCTTCATGCAATGGCTTAAAAGAAATAAAAGATATTAGTCATGCTTTTATTACGCTTTTTTAAATAAGGATTTCTTATATTTATAGTCTCGAGCAATTTATTTTAGTCCACTGTTGTTAGCCAGTAAACAGAAGTACGATTTTTAGGTATATAAAAAAAACTACTTAAAAGTCATATCCTGCTACTATTCGGATATGACTTTGCTTTGTCTGTCATCATATTCTGTCAATAGAAACAATGGTTGCAGGATAAAATATCTTTATAGACATTGCTCTTGTCTGTTTTCAGTGTAAAAGAAATCAAAGGGTTAATCCTGAAAATATACCGACTGATCTGTTGTGAAATCATGGATTTGAAAAATGAATAATATATTGGTGTTTTCTTTCCTTTCGAAACTGAACTATTTTAAAGAAATATGTAAATTACTATGTATTCCTCAAAGAACAGGTATTGTTCACTTTATTAGCTACAAGTGAGTTGTGAAACTGTCTTATGTTGAGAACAAATGTTACTGAAATGAAAGTGCATGTCTTGTCTTGTCAAAGACTATTTGATTCTGGTACTGAAAATGTCAATTAGTTCTTACTAAGCTTTCTATCTGAACATTTTACTTTGCACAAATATGTTGTCATTTAAATAAAAAAAAATAGTTTGTGATGTTTTTTTCACTGAGTTGATATCAATGTTTTTAGATTTTAAAAAATCATAATTGGGTTTTAAAAAAAACCCAGCAGAAATCTTCTGTCATCATTGTTTTTATAGCTTTTATAATCCAACAAATGATTTTTTAAATAACGGTTTCAATAACTGTGCTTTACAGTTATTGAATACTGTATCTCACAGAAAAGTTAAAACACTAATTATGGTTTTACCAATGCTTAGTATTCACGTTAACACTTCAGGTACTAGTGTATGAATATATATTAATAGGCTTTTTATAACAGAGAGAATTTGTATGTATTGGTAGTTTACTCTACTCTGTATTAATGTACTCTATTCCGTATTAGCCTATTCTGTATGTCCATGACAAGTATTGTACATAGGTTGTCATTCATGACACCTTTCTTTCTCATTCTAGTACAACCAGTTGGTTTTTTAAATATATTTTAGAGACAGTTTAAAACAATTTTTTTTTATACAAACAGTAGGATTAAACCATTTACTGTTTCACAGTTCTGGTACTAGAACCGTGGTAGTTTTTCTTCTTCCTAGGTTTTTTAATTGGGTATCCATTTCTACATTTCGTATCCCAATGTTAAACAATTTGACTTTATTAAAACAAAAAAAATCTGTCCTCTGTGAATTTATATGTAGGCATAGATCTCACTTTGAATTTCAAAACATTGACTGTTCACAATTTTATATCATAATATGTACATTTTAATGTTGTTACTGAAGTCTTGCAAATTACTGTTTAAAAAAATGTTTGTGGTGGTATCATAATACTGAAGTCTGATGTTGTAATGAGCGTTCTTGGTGCTGGAGTCTTATTTGCAAATTGTCTCTACCTCTTGACCAATCTTCATGCAATTACTGAAGATATATTTTCAAAACGTATTCTTTTTCTGTGTATAAATATATATATATAACTAAAATTTCATATATTTTTGCTATGGTATCATTATGTACTTTTTTATTTTTAGCAGTAAACTTTCATGTCTCTTCTATAAATGTTGACTTTTTTTGAAAATTGAATATTATTTCTCTTTAATGTCTCTTGTTTATTTTTTATTTTTTTTTAAATATTAACATAATCAAGTCATTACTTTTTAAATTTTGTGTTGTAAAATAAAGTGCATTGAAGTAAAGGTTGAAAATGATTGATTTTAATTTGATTGCCGTTGATTGGTCAGATTTATCATGCAAAACATTAAATACCAACTGCCAAAAATAACGCTGAATTATAAGGAAATGTTAAAACATCTTTGATTACAAGTTATCCTTTCACCTTAGTTTTTAGATGGTTTACTGTACATTCTATTTTGTTGAAAATTGTGCACAGTGTTGTACAGATTTTTAGATTAACTGCAGTTTTCCACCAACAAACTCCATCTACACTCCAAAAATATCCCTTTCCAGATCATCTGGATTAAGAAACAAAGCTGGTATGTCAAAATTTAAAGTACTAGTAAGATGTTGATAATTTGATACAAAATTTGATGTTGGATATTACACTGCCACTTTTTTTTTTGACTGTGATGTGTGTGAAGACTGTAAATAATCAAGGTGTTCCTCTTATTGTGATTGTATTGTTAACAAGTGCACATTTTAAAAGCAATTTTTAGAAAAGCAAGTATTTGTACAGACTGGTTTATGCATATTTTTATTAAGATTTATATACATGTAATATGGTTTTACATTTTAAATTAGTTAGCATTATCAGTATTCCTAAGATGTAAAAGGTTATGGGATTTTCCTTGAAGGAAAAAAAAAAGGAAGACATGTTTTTGAATTATTGGGAAAGTGTGAGTTGAAAAAAATGTCTCTAAATTCAGTTGCTTAGTGTCAGATTGAAACAACTTGTTAAGAACATGCAACCATTTCTAACCCCATAATTGTATAGTAAATAACTGAAGTTTGAGAAGATTTATTTTGTATCATATATAATATTGTTACTAGAGTATAAAGTTTAGTTTCATATTCATGGTTTTAAATGTTTTCCTTTAAAAAAAATTATTGTTGTTTAATTCTTGGTCAATTAAGTTTTATTAAATTTATTGTGTATATCTGAAAAAGTTAATGTACAAAATATATGTCTGGTTTTACACTTAGTTTTATTCATTTTGTAACAGTGTCAAATATGTCAAGTGACAACATGTTAAGGGAGTTGTAATTTGTTTTCAAATCTTGACAATGGTTGAACATATTTTAACATTTATTTATATTAGTCTGTAGTGCTGGCATTATAATGTTATTTAGAACTTAGAGATAGATATATATATTTGCTGCTTTTTTTAATTTTCTCGATGTTAGATTATTCTTCTGCAAATGGTAATATTCAATAGAAAATGATATAATTTGGTTGAAATTTGTATTGAAGATGTAGGCAGTTTGTTTTATACCTACAGATATGTGTATCTCATTTATTAATTTGTTCTTCCAACACTTTGCATGTATTGGAAAGTTTTATGGTACAACAGGGACCTAGTGATGGCAGTATGGTGTTCATAAAAAAAAACCTTTGTCTTTGTTGTAGTGACCAATACAGTGTAGAATGTATATTTCAGTATGTTATTTTACTGGACAAGTTATTCAGAGTGAGCTTAATAAAATTGATTGGATTTGTACATTTAGTTTTGCACCTAAAATAAAACCAAGCTGGTGTTCTGTAATCTGAGGTACTAATGAAATCGATCTGAAAATATTGTGTATACATTAAAAGCAGAGCTGTTATTCTAGAAGTCGGTTATATGATGATTCATTAGGCAGATTGTATTTTTGTGACATATAGTAATCTTCCAGTGCAGACATAAAACAGATTAACTTGCCATGTAGCTGTGCATTTTTTATTTTTTTATTTACACAAGTATCATGTTGGTGCCTTTCAGTCAGATGGACATTCATGTTAATGTTAATATCAAACAAGTACTACCAGTGATTAACTAGCAATCATAGCATGTATCATCAAATATCACTGCTATCACTGCAAAATAAAAAAAATTGTGGGACTTCTGAAACCTTAATTATTGTATATTTACTGTTACAGTTACTGTAGCATAATGTCCATTTGTTCAGTACACATTCCTTGTGCCACACCAGTATAGAATATCTATTTAAAATCAATCATACGTGATATTGCACCATATTTATCTTAATGTTTCTTCTAATTGAAGCCGACTTAATGCCTATATCTGCATTTTACTTTCAACCATTTAATTGTTATGTTCTGTAGAATTTACCACTTTGTACTGTTACAAGATTTATATGCTCCAAACCAGATCAGATGAAAAACATCCATTTTCAGTACTGAAACCACGAGTTGGCAAGCTGTCATTTTTATATCTGCATTCTGCATTATTAGCCTATGAAGCTAAATTACATTGTACGCTAACATTAAAAGCGTGTGAATCTATTGAACAATGGCTGACATTTGTATTACATGGCAATAACATTTTTTTTAATGTCATACCTTACACCAATAGTCTGAGGATGTTGTTCACCCTTTTATATATATTATCTTGTATCATTATAATAAAACATTAGAATTTGAAATGAAAAGGTATTGGTGTTTCGTGTAATGATTGTGATTAATATTTTAGAATTTAAAAAAAAAAAAGTTTCTTTGATTAGGTGAGTTGAAACTATTTACTTGCTCCTATACCACGAAGGTTTCAAACACGCCCATCACGGGCTTAGCCTCGGACATCGCCAGTGACTAAGTCTGGGGGGGGGGGGGGGGGGTAGCAAGACAAGTGGCTGTGGTTGGAGTATTGACTACTTGATACGCATCAGCACGTGAATAGGTGTTGATAACTGTAAGTTGTATCAAGCAGTCGCATGGCACTGTCTCCAGTGTTATATAATTTGTTACAAGCAAGATACCCTGGTGACCATGTAAAAAGACCGATATTCAGGGCATATGGGCAGAGTTCAGCCAGACCGATCAGTAAAAAAACCTGCTTGGCTGGTTTATGTGCTTCACTTTAAACCAAATGACCACGTCGGGAACCAATAAAATATACTACTCAAAAGAATTTAAGGGTCAGACGATATTTTCGACATTATTTTCTGAATGTCAATTATATTAGCTAGACCATAATGTTCAGCATGGTATTGTTCCATTTTGACGAAAGTGGGTCTAAGCAACCCATAAATGAATTAAAATCCACTGTCAATGACACTGTCGACTAGTTCTAATGGCGAAAACATGCTTACATTTGCACGTAAATTAGGGCGAAAGCGAAAGGTCTGCTAAGTGCCCATAATTTGCTTTTTCACAAAGCGCTTCATTTGCACGCTTTGCATGTGTATTCCATGTTCCCAATGCTGAATTTCCGTATAATTGGAGGTTGCGTTCGTGTACAGTGCACACTCCAAATTCGACAATGGTACGACGTCAACTGACTATCGAAGATCGAGGAAGGGCTATTGCTTGGCTTCAGGATGGCAATACGCAAAGAAATGTTGCTCTGAGACTTGGTGTCAGTCAGAGTTTCGTTGGCCGACTGTGGCAACGGTACCAAGCAACGAATTCTGTTCGAAATCGTCCACGTTCGGGAAGACCCCGAAGCACTACAAATAGAGAGGACCGCTACATCACCAATATGGCTCTACGTCAACGCACAACCACTGCACGCCGATTACGTGACAATCTGCGGACTGCGACTGGAACTGAGTGTCTGATCAAACCATACGCAATCGTCTGAGAGCCAATAATCTACGCTGCCGTCGCCAGGCTGTTCGACCACCACTCCTACCACGTCACAGAACGGCCAGACGTCACTGGTGCACACTTCATCTGCGGGTGCAACGTGTTCAGTGGGGTCGAGTGATGTTCACTGCTGAGTCCAGGTTTAGTCTCCAGTTCAACGACGGTCGGGTTCGGGTCTACAGACGTCCTGGGGAGCGCTTCGCTGACGTTAACGTTAGACAACGTCACCGGTTCGGTGGTAGAAGCGTCATGGTATGGGGCGGCATCTCTATCCACCACAGGACCCCCCTCTATGTGGTGGATGGCAATCTGAATGGAATCCGCTATCTGAATGAGATTATCCGGCCGTTGGTTCTCCCAGGCCTTCAGCAGATTGGCGGCGGGGCAGTTCTGCATGATGACAATGCCAGACCCCCACCGCGCCAGGGTGGTAACGGACTTTCCCAGACAACAAGGTATCGCCAGGATGGATTGGCCAGCATATTCGCCTGACTTGGCCCCAATAGAGAACGCCTGGGACGAATTAGGCAGGAGAGTTCGGGATAACCATGCCCCTCCGGACAACCTTCATGATCTGGGTCAACTTCTTATGGCAGAGTGGCAGGCCATTCCCCAAGAGTTCTTCAGACGTCTGATCAACAGCATGAGGCAACGATGTGTCGAGTGTATTCGCGCCAGGGGTGGATTCACACACTATTAAACGAATGTTCTAATGTATAAAATCCATGTTTGACAACCTTCAACTTTGACAGCATGTCATGTGACTTTCTTGTATACAGTGACGTTTATTTGTGGTTTTTTGTAAATATGGAACAATAAATAAAATTTTTGGTGTAGTTTACATCATCAATCTAATACACTCTGAAACTTATTTGGTTATAAATTTTTGACCCTTAAATTCTTTTGAGTAGTATATTTCGCGAACGTTAAAGAGACATTCCTGACTTTGCTGCAATGTTTAAGATGTTATCAACTAACAGAGACGTTTTGACGACTGTACTTACATATCAAATATATTTTTCTGCATAAAATATTAGTGGCTGTATATTAAACGTGTTTCTGATCGTTATAATATTTGTACTATGTTAAATTCCATTATATTTCCTAAAAAATATTTTTTCGTACGTACGAAATTATTTGAAGACAAACTCCAGTTTGGGCTTCTTACAAATGTTAAGAGGACCAGAAATACATTGAATATACAGACACTTGATATTCTAAACAAGAAAATATATTTAATATGTAAGTTTAATCGTAGAAATATTTTATTAGTCGGAAACATGTTACAATGCAGCAAACTCGGGAATGTCCCTTTAACGCAACGTTAGCTGGTGGAACTTGGGGCTGGTTTACAGGGCTTTTACTTGGGCAAATGCCTTTATTGGGACCGTAAGAAATGTCTAAAAAATGTTTTTAGAGAATTCTTGTTTACTGAGGTTTATTAAAGGGGTTTTGCTGTATTTAAATTAATTCTACTTTCTCATCTTTTTTTCTATGACCCAATTTCCTTTCTTTTCTTTTTTTCCATAGAACCATAGGACCAAACAACGTCACGCACTTTGTGGCTGTACAGATTGTTATCGGATATGTTCTAAGTAACAGTATAACTTTGAGAAAGATTGGTTAAAATTATACCTATACGATATGATTTCTTTTTAGTAGAAAACATCCAACTGTTCTATGAAAATATGTATTTGGGCTGTCGAAAGGACTGCCGTTATCAGTATTGAAAACTTTGAAATAATTTTTTGTTTGATGGTATACATTCTGAAACATTAAAATAGGTCATAACCCCAACTTGGTATATGTACGCATTGAATGTAGGCACAGTATTTTATAAGATACGTAGATTATTATAAAATATAGAATACAGGTATTGACATTTAGCTCTCGCACGACTTTAATATGGGAATAATACAACAAATAATATATTGGTAATATTTTTATTTTATTAGACCAATATGTGCAACAGGAATAATCTATTTCCAAAAGAAGAAAAAATATATACAGCCAACGGTGTAATAAATACTCCGACCAATTCCATTGCATGGTCATTACAACTGGCAGCAAGTCATTCGGAATGTATTTGTTCGCAAAATTGACTTGTCACCAACAACTTTAACCTGCTACGGCTTCGATTACCTCAGTTTGTACGGGTCTTAGTGTTTGTTACATTCGTGGTCTCGGTCAGCAAACTTTGAATGGATCGACGAATACAATCCCACTGCCAATAATTGTTAGGTCTACCTGTTAAACTGATTTGATCCCACCTCCCAGTGGCTCTGGTTACGCAAGACGACGAGTGATACACATCGATAGGGAGGATATTTAGGGAGAACAAAAAAAGGGTCGAGGTCGGACTTTTGGGGGGGAGGGGGCTCACGATAGATGTACTCGAACCTATGTATATTGATAAAACTATATCATTTAGCATAAGATATAATATTTAGAAATAGTACTGGAGTAAAACCTCTTTTTTTTAATCAGATCAGGTCAGGTCAGAGAGTTTAACGTGCACATTCAGAGCACGCCTGTCCTGGGCGCAGTTGTCGGCCTCGGCCGGTTCCTCCGCCCAGGACATCATCAGGTCAGGTCATAGTTATTGACGTGCACATTCAGGTCAAGGTGTTGTAGCACACGCCTGTCATGGGCGCAGGTGTCGACTTTCGAATAACTCATCCGTCCAGAGCAGGCTTTCTTTTTTTATTATCGTGTTTATTATATGTCGTAGCTTGGTGCGAGTGTCTGGCGTACGGTGTTGGTGCATGAGACATAATCTGACGTCTTAGAAAAGCAAAACTTAAACAAACCTTCACCCCTACTCATCCATGTACTTCAGACTCGTCCCTTTTTATCTGTAATGCTTGTGGGTAAACTGGTTGTTCACTTTGACGCCTCTCACAAGTCCTCGGGGAGCATTTGATTCCCATATTCAAGATAATACGGTTATCCAAAATGTTTACAAAGCGCAAAACTAACTAAAGATGTATCCTAAAGTTGTATCCTAACCGGACGCGAGCGATTCTTTAGAAATCATTTATTTCAAATGCCGTGTCCTAACCAGGCGCGTGCGACGCGACATATTTATCTGTCGCGGCGTGCGGTTAGGATACCGCGATTGAAATCGATGATTTCTAAAATAATCGCTCGCGTCCGGTTAGGATACAGCTCAATCCTAATGTCCAAATTATACAAATAATCGGGATCCAGTAATTCAGCTGCAATACAATTGCACAGCAGTGGGAATACGTTTGTGCTCTGAACATATTGTTTACAACGGTTATGTATCATACAATAGAGGGAAATTCACACGCTTGAAAATACAAGTTGCTACAGGCTTTTTCTATTACCCCTAAACATTAAGCAGTACCGACCCTTAGCACGCTGTTAGGGCTGCTTTCGTAACAATCAACACGAAAAGATTAACAGATTACCGAGTCTCGGAACAAATTGTAACACAGACTGCATATTTGTCTTAGACTGAAGGATAGACATACAATGGCTTCATAACAACATACTATTACAGGACAAATTTAATTTATGCTCAAAACGTTACATTTGGAACTGACAAACAAATACTAGAACATTTGCGGTTTTGATATTTCCATTAATATCAAATTTGGTTGGGGTTTTTAATTTTATCATACACAAGGATTTGTTGACCGTAGAAGAAAGAGACAGCAAGTATTTCCAAGAATGTCTTTCAGTTTGACGTTCCACTCGATTCTCGACCACAACATCCGCCACCTGTACAGCGGCACCCCGACGAACGTGTCGTACCGCCACTCTAAAGAGTACCCGAACATGGACCAGCTACGACAGCAACGCGAGAACCAGTACCTGAAGGACTACGTCCTCCGGGTGTCGGAGTACCGGTCCGAACACAAGTGCTTCATCCCGCGGGCACCGGCCTTCAAGGCCCTCTCTCATCAGGAGGTAAGTCACTTGTCAGTAACTTGTTAGTCAATTTAGGGCTGTATTCTCACACATTAACACATTCAATCTAGGGCTGTATTCTCACATATTAACACGTTCAATCTAGGGCTGTATTCTCACATATATATTAACACATTCAGTCTAGGGCTGTATTCTCACATTTTAACACATTCAGTCTAGGGCTGTATTCTCATATTAACACATTCAATCTAGGGCTGTATTCTCACATATTAACACATTCTCGAGAGCCATTAGCGTGTGTACAGGAATTTATGCAGGGGGTGGGGATCCAGACTGTTGCGAGCGAGGTTTATAGGGGTCAAGCCATGCTCCTCCAGAAAATGTATTGGGGGGACATTTGCTTGAGCAGGGAGGGATGGGGTCGACCCTCGAATCCCCCCCCCCCCCCATCCACTGTATACGCGCCCGAGCTAGTTCCAGAATTAGGCCTACTGATCACATGATACGAGCGAGATGCATTTCCCCTCGAATATACCCATTTCCGAAATAATAAAATGGCATTAAAATCGAATATATCAAACGCCGTGGTATGTGCTATCCTGTCTGTGGGATGGTGCATATAAAAGACCCCTTGCTACTAATGGAAAAATGTAGCGGGTTTCCTCTCTATGACTGTGTCAAAATTACCATATGTTTGACATCCAGTCGCCGATGATTAATAAATCAATGTGCTCTAGTGGTGTCGTTAAACAAAACAAACTATTACAGCAGACCAAATGGGCATAAAATAATAATTATGATGCCTCCTGCCTCCCCTTAGCTCAGTCGGTAGAGTGCTCGCTTGAGGTGCTTGCATCGCAGGATCGAACCATCTCGGTGGATCCATTCAACTAATGGGTTTTTTCTCCTTAAAACAAGTGCATCATAACTGGTCAAAGGCTGTGGTGTGTGCTTTCCTGTCTGTGGGAAAGTACATATAACAGATCACTTTCTGCATTAGAAAAAATGTAGCGAGTTTCCTCTGATGACTACGAGTGACATCCAGTAGCCGATGATTAATTAGTCAGTGTGCTCTAGTGGTGTCGTTATACAAAAACAAACTTTTAAACTTTCCTGAAGTCCCCCCTGTAATCAGTTCTAGAACAGGCCTTAATAAAATATTTCCATTTGATTTAGTTATATACATGTAAGCTATGTACATTAGTGGCACATTCAACGACTTGGTTGCAAAATGGAATGTCAAATTAGCCGGTGAGGTTTTTCAATGGGGCTTACGACTATGCATTACATTGCCGCCAGTGTAGTCTTATATACAGTAATTATTATGTTGCGTAGACATTTCGGTATTTAGAACACGAGTCTCTTTGTGAACATCGCTATCCCAGCGACAATTTAATATCTGCAGAACCAAAAAAAAAAAAAAAAAAAATAAAAAAAAAATAAAAAGACACAAACTATAACAAAAAACCAATAACAGCTGGAAAAAAGAAAGAAAGAAAGATTTTTTTTTTTTTTTTTTTTTAAATAGGGCTATATTCCATTGATATGATAATGGCATGGCAAGTGCATTTCGGACATATGTGCAGTTTTTCAAAAGGTAATTTTCAATATAATATGAAGCTGATCAAGTCGAACAATTGAATCATGTGATTTTGGACGACTGCCGAGCCAGTACCTTGCTAACACCACGAATGTGTACAGTGCACTACCAAATGAATAAATACATACGGGGTTTTTGGGGGTGTTTTTTTTATCAATGTGTGGGGCCGTCACCGGATATTGATACTATCATAACGATATATCTTGCTACACATCTTGGTACCACGGTAAAATCGTTTTACCACATAATTTCAGGCTATAACTAATAACTAACACAAAATAGACCTACATGTATTTTTAAGACTTTTAACAAACAAACACGCCAAACAGTTAACTTGGAAGGAAAGAAATGAAAGAAGGAAATGTTTTATTTAACGACGCACTCAGCACCTTTTATTTACGGTTATATGGCGTCGGGCATATGGTTAAGGACCACACTGTTATTGAGAGAGGAAACCCGCTGTCGTCACTTCATGGGCTACTGTTTTCGATTAGCAGCAAGGGATATTTTATATGCACCATCCCACAGGCCTTTGTTACAGCAGTTGTGGAGCACTGCCTGGAACGAGAATTTGTTTTTATTTTATAACCCAATGGACCCACCGACGGGGATTGATCCTAGATCGACCGCGCATCAGGCGAGCATTATACCACTGAGCTACGTCCCGCCCCTAGTTAATTTGGATTTAAAAAATGTAAACGTCATTCTTAATTGTAAAAATAACTAGTATAGCAATTCGTCTTACGCCGCCGCGAGTCGCCGTGCAGTAATCATTTAAATGTTTAATGAAAGAAATGCGTTATTATGCAAAATGTTATCTTTAATGTTAAAGTTTTATGAAATCTACGAATTTGAATAATAGTATATGATTCCCACAGTAAGTCATTAATAAAAGACAAAACTTTAATAAGTATTTTCTCTACTTATGCTGACAAGATTTGTGGCTATGACAGTATCAACATCCGGTGTCGGTCCTACAAAGGGATTATATAGAGGATGATTAATGAGTTATTTTTAAATTTATGTTACAAATGAAATAATGTCCACTTGTCACGAGCTTTAGCGAGAAGCCTAACAAATGAAAAATATTTTACGATGGACATCAATTTGATAAATAGAGAATAACACACGAGTGGCCGTTAGATACCATTTATCTTATAACGAGTTGTTTTGAAATGGATTTAACTAGCGAAAGCGAGTTTGATACGTTTTTAAACAACGAGTTGTAAGATAAATGGTATCTAACGGACACGAATGTATTATTCTATTTCTTACATATCCTCAAAACCAGGTTTTAAGTAAACTGTAACATCGTTTTTGACCAAAAGTTATTTACAGCCTTTGCACTTTGTAGCTACATTACGCGTCACAGACAGAATATCTACATGTATACGTTACAGTGTAATCGATTTCGATCACCGAGGAGCAGCCAGTTGTGGGTCTTGAAATTAACACACGTACATGTGTACACAAGTGTGTGTTACCAAAAATAACGAATGATGTTCTCACCAACGGATGTGTAAGAATAACTGGTATCGAGTTTTGTTATTCTGTTTATTATCTCAGTTATTTTTCTCTCTAATGGTCTGTTCACACCAAAACCGCACCGATACCGCGACGAAAACCGCAATGGTTTCAGCACCGCTAAGGGTTCACACTGCCGAGGAATGTTCGCGTGGAAACCACACCGCGAAGCAACATATAGTCATGCTGAATTGTGGAAGTTTTGGTGTGTAAGCAAACGCAGCCATGTAGAGGGATCTGAGGGCTCTCATCCTCACCCGCTGAAAATAAAGCATAGTAAAGTAATTTTTGCTTGGAGTCATGACATCATCCGCATTCACTCGATATCGAAGAATATTGTACCCTCATATATAAAACAATATAATCAAGAACCAAAAATAAAATTTAAAAACAAGACACAACTTGAATATTCACCACCACCTGGAGTGGGATGTGGCTCAGTCGGTTGAGTGCTCGCTTGAGGTGCTTGCATCGAAGGATCGAACCACCTTGGTGAATCAATTCAACTGATTGCACTACAACTGGTCAAAGGCCGTGTTCTGTACTTCTCTGTCTGTGGGAAAGTGCATATAAAAGATTCCTTGCTGCATTAGGATAAATGTAGAGGGTTACCTCTGATGACTACGTCTTTGACATCCAAAAGCCGATAATTAATTAATCATGTGCTCTAGTGGTGTTGTTAAACAAAACAAACTTTAACTTTTAATTCTTTCTGCCACCCAGACACTACTTTGTTTCGTTACAATGTAGGGAGGAATTATGAGAGCATGGTTGGTGCGCCCTCCCACCGCCAATAGAGGGTTGTCCCCCTCAAATATAAAATACTGGCTATGCCAGTGGAGCACATTGATTCATTAATCATTGGCTATTGGATGTCAAACATTTGGTAATTTTAATTTAGAGTCTTCAAAGGAAACCCGCTACATTGTTTTAGCACAAGGGATCCTTTATATGCACTTTCGCACAGACAGTAGCATGCATAACAGCCTTTGATATACCCAGTGGCGTAGCGTGGGTTGCCAGCGCACGGGGCAAGGCAAGTATTGCGCCCCCTAACCAGTGGACCGTTAGTACTCCCCGAGTCCCTTCCACCAGTCCAGAATTTAGCGCCCGGGGCAACCGCCCCGGTGGCCCCGCCCACGCTACGCCACTGCAAAAGTTGCGGAGCACTGGTTGGCATGATACCTAGAAGAAAGGACTGACCCGATTTTTTTTTTCGATGTATTAATTTGTTTACTATATAGGTGAAAAAGAGTACATACATTACATTTTATCTAGACCAGTGGGTCGTAGCGTATGTTAACTTACATAATGGGGACATAAGATATTTTGTTCTACTAATCGAAAGGAATAACGAACATGGCTGCAATGGTTTTCTTTCTCTAAACATATATACTAAACAAGATTTCACAAGTACCATAGGCCTATAATTAATATATAATACTAGTATTTATTTATTTTTATGCTGAAATACCTTGTAATCGAATGCGAACCAAGTCGGTGGCTGAACGACTACATTACTGAGGCCGGTGTAAATAGAATAGGGGTCTACAAGTCCTAAATAGAAAGAATAAAGAAAAAGCTAATAAAAATAAATCCGGAACATGAAAGAGCGGGTAGGACCATGTACTAAGATATAAATATATTTCTGAGTATTTGTTACTGTGATTTTCTAGGTGGACGAGATCGTAACTAGACTAAGCAGTCAGACTGTGGCCAGCCAAGGAATCAGCGGCACCAGTGAGAATACGACGCTGAGCGACAAGAGAAGCAAATACCCCAAGTACCAAGGTCAGAAGAAAGTGTCGCGGGAGGAGATGGACGCCATTGTAAAACGACTGAACAAACCTACCACGATGAGCGACATCAGAGACGTGAAGACGGCCACGGGCTTACCCGAAGTGACGGCGTAGTCTCGTCGCTTTATTAGTGACAAATGAGAAACGTTTGGGCATCATTACACAGACAGTATTAAAAACTGATAACAAGCGTGATACAAAAAAACTGAATTGTACAAGAATCTAACCTTCGTTTTACAGAACTGGTGTTGTTTTTTCAAGCTTAGAGGTAACAGTTCAACAGATGACCACATGGTAATACCGTAGGAGTACTGTTCACTTTCTTCTTTCTTTCAACTTATTATCGTGCTTATATTCAAGTAAGGTTCAAGCATGCTGTCCTGGACACACACCTCACCTATCTGGGCTGTTTGTCCAAGACAGTGGGTTAGTTGTTAGTGAGAGAAAAGAGGGTGTAGTGGTCTTACACCTACCCATCGAGTCGTTAAAACTCGCTCTGGGTGGCCACGACACCAGCGAGACCGGTAATGTTCACTGAAACCCACAACTTGCAAAATCTGATAAAATAGTTCAAACATATCTGCACTGAAACACCATCCTACGGTGGCTGATTTCCGCCAAAACAAATAAATCACTACTTTTAGTACGGCGTTTTAATGCCGTAATAGGGCATTATAACGCCGTATTACAGCGTTATAATGCCCTCTTACGGCGTTATAACGCACTATTACGGCATTATAACGCCCTATTTTACGGCATATTAACGCCATAATTTACGGCGTTAATTCGCAATAATAGTGTATGGGGCATATGTAGCTAAAATAGGTCCCGTGGGAATGTTCAATTTTTGGAACCAATGATATTAATAATCATTATTGTATACAGATTCAGAAAAAAATATGGTGCCATTTTTTCTAACGAATATCAAGGTCATTTTGAGGTCACTAAAGGTCACCAGTATAAATCTGTGAAATAATGTGTCACTGTATACTGTCTTTAAAATACTGGCATGTAGTATGTTAAAAGAAAGGAAACCACTACATTAAAACATCAGTAAATATTTGTTTTATTGTTGTTGGGGCGGATATAGAAATTTGTAAAGGGGGGTGGGTGTGAAATATAACTACTAGATGTTATATCATATTTGGTCAAATGTGCAGTTTCTCTTTAAAAAAATGGTACATATATTTAGTGTCTGTCAAAAAGGGTCTGTTCAGTGTAGCTCAAACGAGGTGGTGCACACACCTTTCTGGTAGTGTGTACAACGTGGGCATGGACTAAGCATAGATACGTTTGCTTATAGATGTGTGCAATCTTTTCACTGTTTAATAGGTAGTAGGGCATTCAGACTACTAACTGGAGACCATCCATAAAGTAATTATTTTTCAAAATCAAGTATTGTTTTATCACCCCTCCCCAGGTACATGTTTTGTACATTTGATCATTAAACCCCCCCCCCCCCCCCCCCCCCCCCCCCCCGCATGTTGAGGACTACGTTGATCGTTCACGCTGAAAAGTACATCGGATACAATTAGGAGCATTGATTGCATCCATCTTACAACAATAAAATAATGTATTTTGGCGTATGTACCCCCTCCCCTTGTAATGCCCAAATCCCTCCCCATATGGGCAAATGTACGTTATGGATGGCCCCTTGCTGCATTTAAAAAAAAGTAGTTTTTGACAGCCTGTCACAATACAGGAAATACTAGTATGTCATATAAAAGAGTATTACCACTTGTACCCCAGGATCTGCCTGTTTAACATACTGACATGTATCTGCATAATAGAAAAGCCTTGAAACATTTCAACACAATTTCTTGCAGCGACATGAATGGAATTTTCTGCATGCATTAATGGCCTACGATAGACTTTTGCACACTGACTTCTAGCTCTCAGTTGGGGTGGGATCTAGTTCAATCAGTAGAGGATTCACTTGGGGTGCTTCGAGTTGAAGGATTGAATTCCTTAAGTGAACTCAAGCTATGATTGTTTGGGTTTTCCCCGTCTTAACCAGTGTCCCATGCCTGGTACACCAAAGGAAAGCTATTGCGGTTTCCTCTTAGATTATATGACCAAGGGGGGGGGGGGGAAGGGGGAGGGGGGGGGGGGGGGGGGGGGGGGGGGGGGGGGGGGGGGGGGGGGGGGGGTAATGCTCAAATGTACAAAACATGTGAACCTGAGGAGAGGTGATAAAACAATAATTGATTTTGAAAAATAATTATTTTATGGATGGTCTTCAGTTAGTAGTATGAATACCTATTTTACAGTGAAAAGATTGCACACATCTATGAGCAAACTTAGCTATGCTTAGTCGATGCCCACGTTGTACACACTACCAGAAAGGTATGTGCACCACTACGTTTGAGTTACAATGAACATACCCCTTTTGACAGACACTAAATACATGTACATTTTTTTAAAACAGAAACTGCAAATTTGTGGTTAATTTGACCAAATATGATATAACATCTAGTAGTTAAATAGTTCACACCCACCCCCGTTTAAAATTTGAATCTGTATACAATAATGATTATTAATATCACTGGTTCCAAAAA
Organism: Gigantopelta aegis; assembly: GCF_016097555.1. Classification (NCBI taxonomy): domain Eukaryota; kingdom Metazoa; phylum Mollusca; class Gastropoda; order Neomphalida; family Peltospiridae; genus Gigantopelta; species Gigantopelta aegis. Next base: position 46,286,672 of record NC_054708.1, on the reverse strand, counting down.
TTAACATGAAATTCCCACGGGACCTGTTTTAGCAACATATGCCCCTACACTATTATAGCGAATTAACGCCGTAAATTATGGCGGTAATATGCGTTATAATGCAGTAATAGTGCACTAAAAGTAGTGATTTAAAAGTGCGTGCACGTGTATGCTGACTCCACGTGGTGATTTCTGGGACAACTCTTGATTTGTATATGCTGCTATTGATTTCGCTTCAACTGTTAGAAGAAAAACCTGGCAATAGCAACCTACCTTTCTACGTGTATCTCACGCATTTGGACACCCAGAAAGAGTGTGGGTGGAACATATTTATGATATTCAGAATTTACCATATTTCTAACAACATTTGCAATATTGTGAAAGCATACATAAAAATAAATAATCATTGGAGTTATTAAAGAGTTTATTACCAATTTTTTATTATTATTTTTTAAATTCAAAATCATGTTTGGTGTTTTTCTTGTGCACTAGACGCCACTCACTATGATTGTACGGATCGTGTGATGTTGCTCGTTAAATATTAACCATGTTTACCTTAGCGATCCCAAGCCTATATCACTTCTATAGGATTGAACTCACGATGAACTATATTAAGTTACATATTATGCAGTTAGTTATTAATTCAATAAACAGTTATTCATAAAACATGCAATAACTTACACTGAACATGCTGCAATCTGATTAAAGTTATCTCTACTTGGAGCGAATTTTAATCAGATTGAACATGTTGATACATGTTGATACATTTAGACTATTGGTATTTGTATGTTAGATATAAAAAAGGTTTGTAGAAAACCATTTTGAAAATGAATTTCAAAAGTAGATTCAATGAGTATCGTTACCGTATTGCAAAATCTTTTGAAAGTGATATCAACACAATTCTCTACAATTATTTTTATCAGATACAATTAGTTAAGCTGTATAAATTCAACTCAGATGGCCAACTGTACCATATTTGAATGACAATGTCTATACCTCTAAGTATCGACATTATAATATAAATATAATGACCAATGTACACCACAGCTATGATTGTTGCGCTATACCAATATTAAATGTTGTACACAACAGTAGTTTACCACGAACTTGATCAAATTCCATCGAAACTGACTGGCATCGCCGCATGCTTCAAGAATTACTGTGTTTAAAGTCACAATTCAGACACCATTCATCGTAGTGAAGAACGCGGTCTTTTTCGCCAGTGGGTGTCGTGCAGAATCTGACACGGAATACAACAGTCAATGGTCCCCGTTGGCCTCACCAGCCGCTCCTGAGCCGTACACGGTCGAACGCTCGTCATCGGGTCGGGATTCATGGTGCGGAGAATACTTCGTCTTATGCTGCTCTGTGTCTGGCGGGAAAGTCTCGATACTATCCCTCTGATTTCCGCACGACTCGCCGAGTGCTTGAAGGTGTTCATCTCGCACAGAATACAGTTGTCTTCATACTGTCTGGCGATTTCACGGTGACACGTGTGGCACGGCTTCCTCGAGCTGTTCGTGGGCTTGCTCACGCGAAACACGATGTCTTTCATCTCCGACTGGCTCACCTGGCGGAAGGCCGGGGCTCTGGGGAGAGAGATGTTGAACCGGGGAAGGTATTCTTGAACCCTCAGCTGGAAGCGGTCCGGTGGACGGGTTTGTTCCTCGTAGATCCGTTGGTGCAGCTCCAGTGCGTGTTGGTGTTTCGGTCGGCGAAACCTGATTTCAGTAGGCAGACCACTGTACACGTGCCGAACATTCTTGGCCAAAATGTCGTTGAATGTTAAACTGTGTTGAGCCATTGGATATACGTTTTCAATGAATTGTACTTTTTCTTCTAGAATGACGGCGTTTAACAGTACACGTTGCTCACTTTTAACACAGATTTTTATGAATAAACCTATACAGTACAGTATGTAGAATCCATTCATTAACACAAAAGGCGCTATTCTGTCTGTTCCGTTTCGCGAATTCAAATTATGAAGGATATTGTAATGGCTTCAAAAAAAGGGCAAACTTTCTAACAGATAAACCAAAGGTGCCACTGTCATCTGGAGATAGACACCTGCATGACTGAATCAACTGTTGTGTATATATAAACAACTCTTTATTTAGTTACGAAGTAATGCCATAAGCCAATGATACCTGGCCTGATTGCATTAATTATTAACACCTGCCAGGTAAAGCAACCCCGCTGCTATCTTCGTCAACCAACTGCAAACAAGTTGTTTCTAATGAAATCCAACGGAGTCATTATACGGTGAGGACGTTATTCGACTGCCCTTAACTTTGGATTGGGCGAATCTTTATCAGCTTCTCGGTGCTGACAACGTGGTTGAAGTAGTTAACTGATTAGCGAAGTCAATGCATTCTCTATTGACTTGAACAAGAAGTCAAATGTTAAATACCCATATATTCCCTACGTATCCGTGACACGTTTCAAAGTACGTGTGTCAAGATTGTCCTCGCACATTCAAGCAAAATAAACCCGAGAAATAAATTACGATTAATAGCGACTGGGTGCAAATATAAAGTATGTTGCATTAAACACATGCAAAGCTCTAATCAATTTATTATCAGAAACCCAGACATACTTTATCAACTGCTGAAAGTGTAAATAACGTACAACATAATATAATTCATTCCTTGCCAAGTAATTAGCGTGCATAGGATTTAGTGTGCTCATATGCAGAATAAGTCCATAATGTGTGTGTGAGTTCAGTGAATGACAACTTAAAATTACTTCACAATAAATGTAAACAGTTGCAACTTAAAAATTATATTCTATTTACTGCCCAGTCACTAAAAATAATTCATGTGTGTCTATTGTATATACATGTATGTATGTATGTATGTATATATATGTGTGCGTGTATATATTATATATATATATATATATATATATATATATATATATATATATATATATATATATGTGTGTGTATATATAATATTCTATATGCCCAGTCGCTAAAAATAATTCATGTGTCTATTGTATATACACACACACACACACACACACACACACACACACAAATTAGAAAATAGACTAGAGAAATGCAAGTTCACGTTTAAATATTCGATTAAAGTAGAAACATTTTAATCATAATTTAATGTATTTTAAAAACTAACATAATCGTCCTTTTAGTTTCATTGTTCTTCATTTATACATTTATATGTGCCAAATCCAGTATAGAAGACACCAAAACGAAAGGTATTTTTGTCAGATGACCTTAATTGACGATATAAGCTTGAAAGGTAGAACATGAAATGGCCTTTGATGAACTATGCATTTAGAAAACATAAATCCATGATGAACACGCCAATGACGGGGAAAGGTAATTATTGGGTCACGCCAAAGTCTAAATCCATTATGTCTATACGAAAGGTTTTCATAGAGTACACTGCCATTATCACAACTATGACCACTTATTAGTTCCTCTGTTTTTGTTGTTGGGTTGGATTTTTTGTTTTTTTGTTGTTGTATATAATTATAATTCAAGCTATGTCCATATCAAACAAATGATCTCAGATCCCGTCAAAAGCAGTTGTATCTGATCTGAAATATCTGTGCATGTTGTATGCAAAATAATGCTTCAGGACATTCTTAAATTTATTATTTGTCTTTTACCCCCAATGGAATTATGATAATGCTATGTACAAATCCAAAGGTTTCGCAATCTCACAATGCCTTTGTCTTAAGTCTACATACCAACAAACAGCACTGCTCACTTATATACCGAACTCATATTTGTAGTGGCGGAAGAACAAGAGACGTTTCCCCACGCTGTATATGGCATTTCCTTTTTACACTTAGACTGTTTCAGCAGACGACTGGTTATGGCGCCAATTTCCTCTGATGACACTTTTTGGTTGCCGTAAACTGTCGAACAACCGCTGTTGTCGAACGTGATTTTGTGTTTTTCTTTCGCTTTGCTAGACTTGCAGACAGTTGGACGACATATTCTCTCAACCATCCGGTCAACGTAGTTCTTTCTGGCCACACGAAAAGCTGGAGCTTTGGGGAGTCCAATATTCATTTCGGGGTAGTAGTCATAGAACCGCTTCGGGAATTTTTGGTTGATGGATGTAAAACGATACTGTTCCATAGTGCGGTAGGGTTGAGGTCTGCGGAAGAATATTTCTCTGTGAGATGTCGAGTAAATGTTTTTAATATTCTTGTCCAGTAGGTTTTTATAGGACACATTAAATGCCATATTTGAAAACTCGAGCAAAAACAAGTTTACCACTAAAGTACAGAATATCACAGTTTATTGCTTACTGTTTCTGTTTTGGTGACAAGATTGTAAATGAACGGCTAACAAGGTAAAATATGTAGATTTTAGCTTAAGACGTATATTTCCATTGGTAAATTACTCGATATTTGAGTATGCAATTGAAAATGTATTCATTATTCATGATGTGTGTCTTATATTACTGGGTACAAATCCAAAATGTGGAAACAGAACCCCAGGTAAACATGTTTGGCTGAAACGGCGATAGCTTTTGAATGCTGTAATCAGGAGAAGTGACGTTTTGTGGATAAAGTAATGTAAACCAAACAGTGTAAACTATGTCTACCAGAATAACTGATATGGTTATGCAGAGCGTACAAGCTAAACGTTGATAAACTAGTAGCTTGTAGTGTATTACAAATAGAACAACCCGTACTTTACAAGTGGATCTGTTCAATGCCAGTCGTTTCCATTCTCACATTTCATATTTATGTATTATAGACCTAAATTTATTGGCAAATGACATTTAGAGTTGTGTGTTAAGAACTAGAAAGACGGAAGTATGATCGTTTGCATAATATACACGTGTGTGTGTGTGTGTGTGTGTGTGTGTGTGTGTGTTATTTGTTGAATCTATTTTTAAAATATGTTGTTGTCTCTGACACACAACATCCAAATCTCTCTCAAACGGTGCCTCTCTTGGTTCTGTCTCCCTTTCTGAATCTCTCTCTCTCTCTCTCTCTCTCTCTCCTCTCTCTCTCTCTCTCTCTCTCTCTCTCTCTCTCTCTCTCTCTCTCTTTTTCTCTATGTGTGTGTTGTTGGTGTGTGTGTGTGTGTGTGTGTGTGAGAGAGAGAGAGAGAGAGAGAGAGAGAGAGAGAGAGAGAGAGAGAGAGAGGAAGGAGAGGTTTATTAAATACGGTCAGCAGGAAATAAATATTTGTTTAATGATACCTCATGACATTTTAAACTAGTGATGTTCCAATGATCGATTATAATTTTTTTTTAACGATTTAGCTCTACCGATGTGATGACCGGTTGTAAAAAAAATCCATAATCGATTGTGTGGTACCATGTGAACCGTAATTGTTCCTCCAGTTTAGATTAGAATTAATATAAATATGTTGAGGTTGGTGTTTATTTTCTTGTGAACGTAAAATAAACAAGTACATTAATAGTCATCAAAGGTAAAACTGGCGATTTGTAGAGTGCACAATAATAGGTGCCTGTTCCTTATAATTAAAATCTTTATGTTTATGTGCATGTAACTGAAAATGTATTGGTTGGTGCAAAGCGATTATTATAACCGACTGATCGATGATGAAATTCTGGAACCTTGTCCCAACACTATTTTAAACTATGGCTTTTTGATATCTACGATATGGTTATTTCGATACCAAGTCTTGTTGGTGGTGGTGGTGGTGGTGGGGGGGGGGGGAGAGATAGAGAGAAGAAGAAGAAACCCGTTGCGGCCCGACCAGCTGTTCCAACTAACAAACCAGCAAATGGTATTTTATATGCACTTTCCACTTAGACAAACTAGTACATATAGCACGGCTTTTGATGTATATGTATCAGTTGTGGGTTGCCGGTAAGGACGGGATCAAAACTCGAATACACCGAGGACGATCGATCCTACGACACTTTGTACTTCAGGACAAAGCTCTAGACACGCTGAGTTTGTTACGGCGCAGGGGCGGGACGTAGCCAAGTGGTAAAGCGCTCGCTTGATGCGCGGTCGATTTGAGATCAGTCCCCGTCGGTGGGCCCATTGAGCTATTTCTCATTCCAGCCAGTGCACCACGACTGGTATATCAAAGGCCGTGGTATGTAGGCCTACTATCCTCTGTGGGAAACTGCATATAAAAGAACCCTTGCTACATTAGAAAATATGTAGCGAGTTTGTTTTGATGATTATACGTGTCAGAATTACCAAATGTTTGTCATCCAATAGCCGATGATTAATTTATCAATGTGCTCTAGTGGTGTCGTTAAATGATTCAGAGGGATTTTATAATGTTAAAAATAAATAACTCAGCCTATAAATATTAATTAAAAGAGATTTTATTATAGCTTTATTATAGCTTCTCTACCTAGTGGTGTTAACATTCTTCTCATCCATAGGCCTATATATGTATTAATAATTTGTTTAATTTCAAATAGCTTGGAGTTATAATTAAGTTTGTTTATTTCGGGAAGATCTGTACTGAAAATAATCCCTATCCTTTCAATTTAATTGTTAAAAATAAAATCCTTACTTCATTTTAAAAACAGTTATGAATTTATATCCATGAAACTCTTCAATGAAAACATACGTAAAACCACAAAAGTTGGGTCTCAGCGGGAACATTTTTGTCATTAAATTTTGACAGGTTATTTCCCATCGTACTAGAATTTATGTTTTATTATAAACTGTTGGCATTATTAAAACTAAAAAATCCACAAACATTATTTTGGTTTTATAGAAAAAATTGTTTTAAAAGGTATTGTATATAACTATCGCTAACCCTAACCCTAACTTTAAACTATTCTAGTATTTCTAACAAATATTTCTTTAAAATTGTTTTGCCTTTTGGGGGTGGGGATAACTTAGGACGACTTGCTGCTGTACCCTTTTGAGTCGCTGTCTCTGTTAAGTTGAGGGTGGGACTACAGACGTAGCCAGGATGTTATATTGGGGTGGGGTTGCGGACCCACACTGTATGATTATGTATGATTTTATATAATTAAATAAACACTTGTCGGAAACCCACGAAACCGATTAAGATGTCCAGGGAGGGAGTGTTATAACAAGTTCACCACTGCTGGCCACTTTATATAAACACTATTGAAGCCAGTTCCCTTCTGCAAAGAATATGCAATTTGATATCCTGACACAGAACTTTTGTCTGCTTGTTTCATGGCAGTATTTAGAATTAGAGTGAAATACTGTTCTTGTTAGATGGATAGAAGTAAAAAGTTAAAGTTTGTTCTGTTTAACGACACCACTAGAGCACATTAAATTGAAATAATTAAACATTGTGCCTTTTTTATTGAGGATTATATATATGAAATTTGTTAGGGTTTGGATTTGTTTTCATGAGTATGTAAAGAATAACATATTGAAAGGAATTAAATGTAATATTAGCCAAAAAACCCAATTAAATTAAATTAAACGATTACAAAGTACCATTAAATATTTGCATTGTCTCTGAAGTAAAAGATAATACAGTACAAAGAGATTAAAGGTAGAAATGCGTGTTTTAGTCTGGGAATGGCAGTCCTCTTTGTGGTGAAGCAAGAGGGATGGAATAAACTTTGTGGCGATACAAGAGGGGTGACATTTCCAGTCAATGATTTCCTCGGGAGTGGCTTTTCTTCTATAGAGGAGGCACTAGATAGAGATCCATGTAATCATCAACTATTATACCACATGCCCATTTGACTCTGCTTTGTGCAGAGATATGGCCCTGATCAGGTATTACAGTTTTCTCATTCAGATTACCTTGGATGTTCCATCAATTGCCTTAAAACCTGTATCAGAAAAAAAAAGAGTTAACCTATGGTAATTTGTAACTAATGTTTGTTTTAATTTACACTGAACTTTTACCCCCAATAAAATTTTATTTGAGATGGTATGGGTTTAAAACTTTATAAATTAATATGTTTTTATATGAATGTTATCTTTATTCATTATTTTGGCGCTGTAAAAATATAGAACATGTTCTATGTCTTCTGCTGCCAGATCTGTAGTGTGTTTTGTCACAATCGATTCAGTTTCAGTGTGTTTCTTTTTCAACTGGTACCATACTCGCCAGGCCCTAAAATGATGGTCGCACAACGGACTACTTTGTAAAATTCTTAGTCACCCTTGGCAAATAAAGGTTGCCACGAGTGACCGGGTGACTGCTAATTTTCAACCCTGCAAATAATATTTTAAACACCATGCAGCAATCTGCTTACTTCTAAATCAATGCAAAAAAATAATTGTAAAAACAGATCCTATTTTATTGTTTGCTTCAAGACTTCATGCAAATTTCAGCTATATACTTTGTTCTTAAAAATAGTAAATAATGTGACTTAATAGAGAACTTAATTTTTTTTCGGTCAGTAAGTGGGGGAACGCCGATTGTAAGCACAAGTGCACTTTTGATTGCATCAATTTTGTAGATTTTTCTGCATTGCAGGCCTTGACCGTAAAATTTTTAGTGGTAGCCTGTCGGGCTACCAGGTTATGAAATCTGGTAGCCCTGAGTAAAAATTAGTATCCCCATACTTTTTATGAACATTTTTAAAAAGATGGAAAAAAGCAAAATTGTTTATTTTTATTAAAACATGTTGTTTTGGATGTTTAAGCATCTTGTTGATTGTGTAGTAACTGGATGTGCCAAAAAATCTAGTATCCCGGAGGACTACCATGCTTAGATGTCTGGTAGCCCAAGTGAGAAATTGGTAGCCAAAACACCCCAGGCTACCATTACGGTCGAGCCCAGCATTGCTGGTTCAAGTAACAATTAAAAAGTTTCTTCAGCTAATAACTATAACAAATATTTTTTACAAAAAAGTCATAAAATACAGTGGACTCTTGTCTAAATCGGATTCTGTGTAATCCGGATCTCTGTGTAAACCGGTCCATTTCTACAGCCCCATCCAGCTACCGTTTATCTCTTAGGTATAAATCTCTGCCTATTTCGTACTCTGTCTACTCCGGACTCTGGATCAAAAATCAAGTGCAAGTGCGAATAATTTGTCCGTCCCGGGGCCTGTCTCTGGATAGCCAGTGGCTTGTCCCGGGGCAGAAAAAAAAATTAAGCGGACAATTTTGAAATTTACATCCAAAAATTAAATAGTGGGCCTTTAAAATTTTGATGCGCATCTCTAATATAATTAGTAAAGAAAATTCTACTCATTAAATTTGGTCACTAGATTAGATTCAAAAATCAAGAACGAAAGAACCGTTCATGCATTAATTACCTCTGTCTACACCGGATTAGGATTTGACTGAACGACGGGCTACTTAATTAGTTGAACAATGATCGTCACTTGCTGAGTAATTAGGACGCTGTCGCAAGATCAAATACAAAATGTAATCACACTCGTGTGTAGTTTACTCTATTGCGGTAGGCCGTTAGATCTGGATTTTGTATTCAAATAATTTCGTACGTACGAATAAATGTTTTAGGAAATAAAATGAAATTTAAACTAGTACAAATATTAGAATGACCAGAAACACATTTAATATGCAGCCACTCATTTTTTATGTAGAAAAATATATTTGATATGTAATTACAATTGTTAAAAAGTCTCTGTTAGTGGATAACATCTTAAAAATTGCAGCAAACTCAGGAATGTCCCTTTAGGTATATTTTTTATATCTGTGAAATAATCGATTGGAAGTCTGGCTTGTATGACTGGGTTTCCCAACCATCCATGGGTTGAAATGTCATTGTTGATCGCGAGTTGTCGATCATTCAAGAACCATAACTCTGGATGAACTCTGTCTAAACCGGTCCTCTATGTAAACCGGACTATTTCGACGGTACAAAGTGAGTCCGGTCTAGACAGAGTTCACTGTATACTAATACAATTATTAAGTACCACAAATCATCAGGGGCCATACTACTCTGACCATAAGTTATGACACTCTCATTATGGTCAGAGAAAAGTGTATATTAAAACTGGGCAATCTGTGCTTACCAAATGGTAGTCCCAGATTCTCAATCTAACACAATGTTCAACAATCCTATGTTTGATGTTAAACGTAAATACATTTACAGTGATCATTTTCGAATTCTTTGATAACAAATATATGACAAATTAATCACTAAAACAAACTACAGGAAGAAACCCGTCGGCACCGAAGAATTTAACGGGAATATTATTGAAAGAGGTTGTCGTGTTTCTTTGCCAGATTAAAATAAAATTTGCCAATTGTTTCGAAATTCGCAAATGGCGAGTGCTAGAGTTAGCTAAGACGCTAATATATTTTTGTATTTCATGTATTAAGGATTGTTTTCAAGTTTCCTACCCCTTTTAAAATATACTTTGTCAAAAACGAAACGCATAGGTGATAGGGAAAGAAGAAAAGTGTTTGATTTTACAAAATAAAATATACATTTTACAATGTTGCTGAATGTTAATGTTCCTGGAATGGGACAGCATGCCCAAATGCACCCGAAAACAAATTTAATGCACGTTGTGCAACAATTGCAGGAAATTGGCGTGAAATGGTCAGATTTTGGCGAATGCACGTGAAACTCGGGAGGGGGCGGGGGAGAGATTGGGGTAGTGATGGGTATTTAAAGCTGCAATGCTCGCAGTAATGCCTCATTTCCATTTCGACGTGTGAATCGCAGTCAGCAGTCGCACGCCACATGAACGTCCATCAGAGCACCATTTCACGTCTCTGGGACAGGTACCAGCGGTTTCAATCAGCTGAAGACCAGCCCAGAAGTGGAAGACCTCGCATAACAACTGCAGCACAAGATCGCTACATCCAGGTTCCGCACTTGCGTCACTGAACTGCCACAGCAACAAACACTGCTGGACGCATACCTGAGAAGGGTGTCTGCACAAACCATTCGGAACCAACTTCGAGAAGCTGGTTTACAGGCTAGGAGACCGTATGTTGGTGCACGAATGTACAGGGGTGGAACTTAGGAAACTGGCGGCAAATATGGTTCAGCGACGAGTCACATTTCCTTCTACAGCGACGTGATTGGACAACATGTTTACAGATGCCCGCAGTGAACGTTTTGCCAACAACTGTGTTACCCAAGTTGACAGATTCAATGGAGGAAGTGTCATGATGTGGGCAGCCATCTCATACACCGGCAGAAGTAAACTTGTGTTCATACAAGGCAACTTGACAGCTGTATGCTACCAGGATGAAATTCTCGCTGTCAAATGCTTCCCATTTTGGATCGATAGAGAGAACTCTTTCAGCTGGACAATGCCAGGCCGCATATGGCACGTGTAACAATGGATTTCCTACAAAATGAGAACATTAATGTGCTGCCATGGCCACCAAGATCGCCAGATTTCAACCCCATTGAACATCTATGGGACGAATTGGACAGACATGTACGCCAGCGTGACCAGGAGCCTCAGATGCTTCCGCAACTGTCACATGCACTGCAGAAAGAATGGGCTAGGATTCCCAGATTCAGAGACTCATTCAGTCTATGCCAAGGAGATGTCGCACAGTGGCTGCTGCTGGTGGCCACACAAGGTACTGATTTCAGCGCCCTCGTGCGACTGCCATCAGTCCGTAGCAAGAACATTGTCACATACTCATGTCAAATTGTACTGTGATACGATCATAAATAACGAAATTATGCCACTTTGTATTAAAGAGATAATTCCATGAATATTTTGCCTATGCATTTCTTTTTTTGACAGAGTATATTTTCAGTTGGCCTTCCAATTCTGTTCTCACCCTGTTGTGCTACACAATCTTATCTGCAGTTCTAAGCCATGGCAGCTGTCCCACATAAGGAGCGCTCTGGTTGATTAACTCCTTTGGTCTGTCCCACCGGCTAGGTTCAATGATCTCATTGATTAAGCCATGCATCGAACATAAGCCTGGTAGGTACTGGGTTTGCAGCCCGGTATCGGCTCCCACCCAGAGCAAGTTTAACGACTCAGTTTGTAGGTGTATAGTCACTACACCAACTTTTCTCTCACTAACCACTAACTCACTGTCCAGACAGCCCAGAACAGCATGCTTGAACCATAATTGGATGAATGGCGGACACTTTCAAACTGACGGTCACACTTTATTTGTTACAAGTTGTGAAAAGGGCAGTTAGCTCAGCCAATACATCCCCCTTTGCTCTACAACAGTACCTTATGTGGCTTTCTATATTAGTTTTGGCAATTTAACAAAGCTGAGTTGTTAATAAATAAACTAAGTACTGTTTATTTATAATGAGAAATCAAATTACAGTGAAACCTCTCAAAACCGGACCCTCGGTAAATCGGAATTTTCTAAAAACCGGATGTTTTTCATGGTCCTTTTTAAAGTATCTGTACAGAAAAGAACCTCTGTAAACCGGATACCTCTTAAAACCTGACTTTTTTACTGGTCCCAAGTGTTCAGTTTAGAGGAGTTTTAATTTATATACTGTATTGAAAAATGTTTTGAAGTGAAATTACACTTGGTCAGTAATAATTATTAGTAACTTAGAAATATTGAGGCCATCAGTTACACATATTTGCATTTTTATTAGCTCTCAAAACTTATTATTTTACCTTGCATGTGACCTTGATGGATTCTACGTACAGTGAAACTCCCCTAAACCGGACACCCTCTGGACCAAGTAGAATGTCTGGTTTTAAGAGCTATACGGTTTAGAGAGGTTCTTTTATATACAGATATTTAAAAAGGGACAATAAAAGACGTCTGGTTTTAAGAGAATTCCAGTTTACAGAGGGTCCAGTTTTGAAAGGTTTCACTGTATTATTAAACTTGTTTTATGAATTAACTTTTTGAACTTTACTCTGGGAGTTGTAATCAAGTTTGAGTACTTACAACAGTATTTGAACTGTAAGATGTAGAGTTGTCATTAAGTAAATAATCCTCTCCTTCATTTCATTCATTCATTCACTCATTTAATTTGATTCATTCAGGTCAGGTATAACGATGAAGGCAATACGGGTATCTAAGTTTGGTGGACCAGAGGTACTCCAGTATGAAGAGAATGTTGACGTGCCAAAACCCAAGAACACTGAGGTTGTATTTAATACTAATAATAATTAATAGTGATGTTGCAATGATCAGTTTTGCTTCACCGATATAATGATCGATTACAAAAATCATTTGTGTGGGGAAATGTTAACATTAACTGTTCCTCCAGTTTAGATAATCGAATTGATGTAAATATGTTGGAGTTCGTGTTTGTTTTCAGATGAGATGTACATAAAAAATTTTTTTTATTAAAGGTAAAATTAGCCATTTGTAGGGTTTATCCTGATTAACACAACAATAGCTAATTTTCTAATTAAGAATTGGTCGGTGGTCCAATTCGATTATGATCGATGATGAAATTCCATCCGATTCCCCACACTATGTATTAATACTATTGTCAGATTTTTATGTGTTTAATCCACTTAATACTATTGTCAGAGAGATTCAGAAATGGAGACAGAACCAAGAGAGGCACAGTTTGAGAGAGATTTGCAGTAGTGGATCCAGGGCGGGGCAGGGGTCCGGACCGCCCCCTATTTGAAAACCGACCATAACCTTTAAGCTGTAAGAGACGCGCTGTGTAAAAGGATAAATCAGTCATCACATTTGGACCCCCCTTTCAGAAATCCTGCATCTGTGCCTGATTTGAATGTTGTGTGTCAGAGACAAAAATGGATTAGGCCTAAAACAAAAACAAACAGATAAATGAATGATAAATGTTTACCTCACCAGCATGAATTAAAAACCCCCACCCAAACCCAACATTGATTTCTTGGTTATAAGTAATCAATTCATCATTGTCTTAAATAGGTTCTTGTCAAAGTGATGGCTGTTGGAGTGAACCCTGTGGAAACGTTCATTCGTGCTGGTCAGTATGACACGGAACTGCCTTTCACCCCAGGAACAGATGCTGCTGGCATTGTGGAAAATGTCGGTTCATCAGTAAAGAGATTCAAGGTAAGTGTTCAGTTAACTATATTACGGGGTGGGACGTACCCCAGTGGTAAAGTGCTCGCTTGATGCACGGTCAGTCTAGGATCAATCCCTGTCGGTGGGTCCATTAGGCTATTTCTTGTTTCAGCCAGTGCACCACGACTGGTATATCAAAAGCCATGGTATGTACCATCCTGTCTGTGGGATAGTGCATATAAAATATCCCATGCTACTAATGGAAAAATGTAGCAGGTTTCCTCTCTAAGACTATACAATTATGTCAAAATTACCAAATGTTTGACATCTAATAGCTGATGATTAATAAATCAATGTGCTCTAGTGGAGTCGTCAAACAAAACAAACTTTAACTTAACTTTAGTTAACTGTATTACTTACACTTTCATGGTTTTGTTACATTCAGAATTTTACTGAGATTAGTGTTTTTCTCCATGCGGATAGAAGGTTGCACTCCCCAACCACCCACCCACCATTTTATGATATGTCCTGCCTCTTTGCGTATAACCACTTCCCCAAATAATATAAGTTATCGTGCTGGTGAACTAAAATCAGTTTAAGTGCCTAAACACCTTATGCAATTAAGGTGATTTTATCACTAAGATTGCTTAGTAAAAACTGTGCCCAAGACATTTTTGTGTTGTTTTTGTCACAGAAAGGTGATAGGGTGTTGACGGTGCGGTCCCGATCAGGGGCTTATGCAGAATACACTGCTGTAGATGAGAAGTTTGTGTGTCAGCTTCACGAGAGACTTTCATTTGATCAGGGGGCAGCCATGGGAATTCCTTTCTACACAGCATACAAATGTTTAATGTTTAGGTAGGTAAGTTTGTTGTTAAATAAATGTACTTCAAAGTTGGTTAGGCCAAACAAAATAAATTTCTGCTCTCTGGTCAGCGTGTGTCGATTTTTACCTGCACACATCAACTTTTTTTCTTTTTTTTCCCCGCGGTAAGATGTCGATATTTGCCAGGCTTTTCTTGCAATGACATAAAGCCACATTTGGAGCCAAAATGTCATCGCACATGAACTAGGATGTGCATTCTGATTTCAATTTAAATATGCCCCTTATTTCGGTATTAAATATACCCACCTTTAATGTGCTTTAAAAAAAAGAAAAGAAAAAAAAAAGCCACATCATTTCTGGAACTTTGGTCTGACCAGAGAAAGACTGTGTTTTTTTGGAGGGGGGAGGCTTATTCTGCATTTTGATGGATATGCTTATATTCAGTCTAAAATATTGTCAAGATAACAAGCCTAATCACTCCCACCCCCTCTCCCTATTCTGTGGCCTATAATTATGACCAGATAGATCAACATAGGTGTACATGCAGTGTCGATTAAAAAAGGTAGAAAATTCTCCCTGCACCCACCCTGTATCCATCCACATAACTTGCTTTTTATAAATTCTAAATCTAGTACTACTGAGAAACAGTTGCCCAAATGGATGTGTTCAACTACCTACTTGTATTAGATATAAAAAACAGCTCAGTGTTTGAATATGAGTACCCGGTAAGTTAATTTCTTAATTTAATTTCTTTTCAGAGCTGATGCCAAAGAAGGAGAGACTGTGTTGATACATGGGGCAAGTGGAGGGGTACGTTACATGTGATTTCTACTGAATGTCGTAGTTTGAAGATTTGCTGCTGTCCATAGACAAAGTAGTTAAAAGTTTGTTTTGTTTAATGACACCACTAGAGCATATTGATTTATTGATCATCCGCTGTTGGATGTCAGACATTTGGTAATTTTGATATAGTCTTAGAGAAGAAACACCCTATATTTTTCCATAAGCAACAAAGGATCTTTTGTTTGCACCATCCCATGAACATATATACACCAGTCGTTTCACACTAGCTGGAATGAGAAATAGCCTAATGGGTCCAACGACAGGGATCGATCCCAAACTGACTGTGCATCAAGCAAGTGCTTTACCACTGGGCTATGTCGTACCATCTCCAGAGAGAATAGTACATTTCACAGCCTGTTAAATGCTGGTTAGAACTTCAAATGAAATGTTTGCTTCTGGGTTAAATGAAGTACATGTATGCATATCTGACTAACTTTTGACTAGTATAAAGCAAATTAAAATATTTATATGTATACTGAATAAAATTTCACCCCCGCACATAGTTAAAATAAATCGAGTTTGAGAAAATTCCAACCTACATCTATATATGTAAATGTTAATATTCTTTACTTTTCACTATGTACAAGTCAATACTAAAGTTTTCTCACCCTGTGGCCAGGGTGTTTGGGTGGTTTGTATGGGGGCCACTAAATATGAAGTTATTCAGTTAAAGTGAGATAATAAGGATTTGTGAACACAGAAAATCACAACATGAAGCAATCAATAATGTAGCCAGAGTGGAGCACTTCTTCTTTTTTTTATATTTGCCTGTTGCCTGCCTCCTCCCCCCTTATAAAATCCTGGTACTAAAAGTTAAATTGAAATGTAGTGACCCAATGACAATTAATAAATACACACCTATTTTTGAATCTCCACTATAATTACTATGGGAATAACATTTGTTGGTAACAGTTGACAATGAACTTTGCTATCTTACTTTGAAGGTTGGGACAGCTTGTATTCAGATAGCTAAGGCACATGGAATGCGAGTGTTTGGAACAGCAGGTTCTGGGGCTGGTCTGGAGCTGGTAAAGAAACTTGGAGCAGACGCGGTTTTCAATCATAAGGAAAAAGGATACACAGATAAAATAATGGTACTTACTATAGTCCCTTCCACAGGGAATGCCTTTTTTCATACTGTTGTATTTACTACAAGTTACTTATTTTTAAGCCAATTGTTTTGTAAATTGCTCACAAAAATAGGGGTTTTTTTAATTTCCTAGACACTTTTACTTTTCAAACCAAACTAAAATTATTTACAAAACAAACCAACACGTTTTTGTAGGAGGATGGGACGGACTATAGGTTTATGGTTTTGAAATTAAAAACAAAAATTTTTCATTCTAGTTGTGTTCATTTTGGAGGTGACCAGTACTTTCAATTAATTTATGCTTTTTGTACCACACCTAGCCTAAAATTTGGTTAGCTTAGTTTTTCAAATAGACAAAATTCAAACAACTACTACACAGTATTATGAGAGGAGCAAGTGCCTTAAAGTGACGGATCCTAGCTTTTAAACACTACAACATATTTTTTACTATTAAAGCCATTTTTGATAATTTAAAGTAGAAGTACTTACATTGTATTATTTAAAACATTCATTTTAATACACCTGAAGTGTTTCTGGTCATCCAGGTTTTTATAATGCCCCAAAATGCATTTTTTATAATTGTAAAAACACACGTTCGTTTGAGAAGTAATGGTTACCAAGACAAGCTCTAGTCTATTTTAGACTTTAATTCCCCATTTAAACATCACAGACTTTAGCTTCTCTCTGTTATAACTTTATCCAAATGTGTGTTACAGGTTTGTAGATTAACTAAACTTAGTGTCCATTTTTGCGGGTTGAAACTAGGGTTTGCGCCTTTAAAATAAAACCGGCCTCGGTGGCATCATGGTTAGCCATCGGTCTACAGGCTGGTAGGTACTGGGTTCGGATCCCAGTCTAGGCATGGGATTTTTAATCCAGATACCGACTCCAAACCCTGAGTGAGTGCTCCGCAAGGCTCAATGGGTAGGTGTAAACCACTTGCACCGACCAGTGATCCATAACTGGTTCAACAAAGGCCATGGTTTGTGCTGTCCTGCCTGTGGGAAGCGCAAATAAAAGATCCCTTGCTGCCTGTTGTAAAAGAGTAGCCTATGTGGCGACAGCGGGTTTCCTCTAAAAATCTGTGTGGTCCTTAACCATATGTCTGACGCCATATAACCGTAAATAAAATGTGTTGAGTGCGTCGTTAAATAAAACATTTCTTTCTTTATTTAAAATAAAATGCCAAAGCAGGTGAAATACTTGGCTATATTTTGGATTGGGTCTGTGCAAGTTTTAAGCTTTATCTTTTAAAAAATGTTTCACACGGTTAACTCTGACTGATCTATCAGGGATCACCCTGTTCATTTCCAAATTAGCCAATTGCTAATTTTCATACAAAGTAGCTACAATAAAATGTTTAAATTGGCCATGTTTTTATAATTTAATAATTTTAAAACAAATACCCTACTTATCTGAAAATTAGCTGAAACAAATTTCTTTTCAGTGTGACCCCTGATCTGTATAAAGGATTAAAATCTCTACACTTTTACAATTGCAGGCAGCAACTGAAGGTGATGGTGTTGACGTGATTGTGGAGATGATGGCTAGTACCAACTTACAGAAAGATCTTGAAATGATTAATTACCATGGGCGTATAGTGGTATGTTTATGTTGTTAATTTATTGGCCACATCAGTCTTATCAAGGCAGTAATATTTTGTTAGTGATAAGAGTATTGATCAGAAACAGTGGTGTAGCTGGGAAAATTTGTCAGGAGAGTGCAGTGTCTCAGTAAGTGGAACTAATGTGATGCTAGAGGCCAGGGCTGAGCATGTATAGTTTTTTTAGTTGTATCTTAGTGAAAACAAACAGAAATTTGGGGGTGGGCTGGACATACACCCTCTGGTTGTGACACTGAATAAGTCAGTACAGGCATTGTGAAAACACGGGCAAGACATAGCCCAGTGGTAAAGTGCTAAACTGATACATGGTTGGTCTAGGATCGATCCCCATCGGTGGGCCCTTTGGGTTAATACTTGTTCCAGCTAGTGCACCACATCTAGTATATCAAATACTGTGGTGTGTACTATCCTGTCTGCAGATTGAAAAGATCCTTTGTATCTAATGGAAAAATGTCAGGGGTTTCCTCTAAGAATATATTTTTTTAAATACTAAATGTTTGACATCCAATGGCCGATTATTAATAAATCAGCGTGCACTAGTGGTGTCGTTAAATAAAACAAACTTTAACTCTTACAAAGACACTGTCACGACTAAATCTTTAGTAATTCAGAACTTCTAACATTTCTAAATGGAAAATAATTATTGCTATCTAAAATAAATTCATTTATGTTTTGCAATTCTAACATCGGTCTCGTTGCAGCCAATGCACTACGACTGGTATATCAAAGGCTGTGAAAGGTCCCTTGCTACTAATGGAAAAATGTTGCGGATTTCCTCACTAAGACTACATGTATATATGCCAGAATTACAGAATGTTTGACCCCCAATAGCCGATGATTAATAAATCAATGTGCTCTAGTGTTGTCATTAAACAAAATAAACTTTAACTTTAATGACAGACACATGGTATGAATGTTAGAGCAGGCACCAATCGCCCAGGGGCAGGACGTAGCCCAGTGGTACAGTGCTCGCTCGATGCACGGTCGGTCTAGGATCGATCTTAGTCGGTGGGCCCATTGGGCTATTTCTCGTTCCAGCCAGTGCACCACGACTGGTATATCAAAGGTCGTGGTATGTACTACCCTGTCTGTGGGATGGTGCATGTAAAACATCCCTTGCTGCTAATCGAAAAGAGTAGCCCATGAAGTGGCGACAGTGGGTTTCCTCTCTCATTATCTGTGTGGTCTATAACCATATGTTTGACGCCATTTAACCGTAAATAAAATGTGTTGAGTGCATCGTTAAATAAAACATTTCTTTCTTTCTTTTTTCACCAATCACCCATTACATACATGTCAAGGTATTATTTTTCCGGCTTCTGATAATTTAAACTTGGCATGTACCATTTCTGGGTTAGGCAAATATTCAAACTTGGCATGTACCATTTCTGGGTCGGGCAAAAATTCAAATTCAGGTAACTGATTTTTTTTTATTTAACCCACCATGTCCTTGTAAATGATTTCCTAAATTTAATGTGTTAACAAAAAATGGGTTATGCAAAACTAGATTTGCATTAGTGACTTGCAACTGAAACAATCATTCTTGTAATTTCCAGTGGCCTGTTTTTCATAATTTTTATGAATGTTTAAAACTATTTTCTCAATTTCTAGAATGTTGGTGGAAAAGGGCAAGTGAAGATTAACCCTGGACTGACTCTGGGAAAAGAATGTATAATAACCGGGGTGGCTATATTGTCTTCATCAGAGGTATAATTATCTGTTTTAAATGTAGAAAAATATTAAAATCAGAGATAAGAATCCTTTTTCTGGATTTTAGTGCTATTCGAAAACTTTCATTGTTCTATAATGAAATCTCACAGTAACATTCTTCTTTTCAAGACACTGCAAAGTTTCCCACATTTTTTGGTCCAATTTCAGTTTTGCCAATTTAAGAAAATGTGAACTAAAGAGTAGCATATGTCAGTGGTATGTTTCCTATCAGACCATTCAATGTTGACCTCTGTCTTGGGCAGTCAGTTTAAACAGTAGTATGGTGTGGCCAGACAGTGTGCTTGAACCTTAATAAAATAGTTATGTGACCATTACAGGCATGTATGCAGGGGAACGGCTTCGGGGGTCAAAACCATTTCCTGCTCAAGCAAATTTTCCTGGGGGGGGTTTTCAAAATATTTTCTGGAGAAGCTTGAAGCACTATAAAGTATAACTGGTTATCATTTTTGTGAATAGTAATAATCATCTCGTACATTATGATACTACATCTAAATAATTTTGTGCAATGAAAAAAACCCACCTATATTTTTCAGGCTGACGTTATGAAGATGCATAATGCCATGGAAGATGGGATGAAAGAGGGTTGGATTAATCCCTGTGTAAACAAGACATTTCCTCTGGCTAAGGCAAGCCAGGCACATGAAGAGATTGCACATAACAAGGGAGCTCTCGGGAAAATAATTTTAAGAACATGACTTCAATACAATATGGGGGCGGGACTTGGTAAAGCGTTAGCTTGATGCGCGGTCGGTCTGGGATCAATCCCCGTCAGTGGGCCAATTGGGCTATTTCTCACTCCAGCCAGTGCATCACAACTGGTATATCAAAGGCTGTGGTATGTACTATCCTGTCTGTGGGATGGTGCATATAAAAGATCCCTTGCTGCTAATCGAAAAGAGTAGTCCATGAAGTGGCGACAGCGGGTTTCCTCTCTATATCTGTGTGGTCCTTACAGGGACATACCCTAGTTTCAACCCATTAAAAATTAACACTAAGTTTAGTTAATCTACAAACCTGTAGCACATTTGGATAAAGTTACAACTGAGTGAAACATGAGTCTGTGGCTTTGGAATGATGAAATACCCTCTAAAAATAGACTGAAACTAGACTCCATAACTTACTTCTCAGACCCATGTGCGTTTTTAAAAATATGAGCAATGCATTTTGTGGTATTAAAATACCAGGATGACAACACTTCGAATGTACGGAATTGATAATCTTAAACAATAAAATATAAGTAAAGTATGATTTAAGTTATGAAAAACGGTTATAACAGTCAAAAATATGCGCTAGTGTTTAAAAACTAGGGTATGTCCCTTTAAGTTAAATTACAGAGTTTACTGGTCAGATGAAACAGTTTATTACAACAAACCCTGTCATATTTATCACCAACAAAATATGCATTAGTGTTTAAAAACTAGGGTATGTCCCTTTAACCATATGTCTGACGCCATATAACCGTAAATAAAATGTGTTGAGTGCGTCGTTAAATAAAACATTTTCCTTTCAATAAAATATGGACAAAAGGATTTGAATCTCTATGACTATGACATCTCGGACTTAATATGATACAGCCACAAAAGGATTTGAAGATCTATCACTACAGGGCTGTACGGGGGGGGGGGGGGGGGGGGGGGGGCAATTGCCCTCCTGAAATAGCATACACATCTCAGGGTTTAATTTGCATAGTGTTTCATTTGTTTATTAAAAGTAGTGTCCCCCTCTAGGATTTTGATCGGGGTACGGCCCTGGACTATGACATCTTTGACTTCAATAAGATAAGGACAAGAGGATTTGAATGTCTACAGCCATAACATCTTAAGACTTCAATAAGCCATGGCCACAAAAAGATATAAATCTCTACTATCCAATCGGAAAGTTGGATACATTTGTTAGACAATTCAGTTATGTTTTGTTTTGGTCACTGTCCATTCGTGCACTACATTTAGCTGGTCATTGATTTTTAAAATATAGAATTTAGGCACTACTAGTTTTTAAACAAGTAGTACAAGAGACCATTGCCCTGCAAATATTTCCGGGCTCTATTGACTGTCAGATTTGAAACCCACTGAAGACTTGTGACAATAAGCTTTTATCAACATTAATCTATGTCATAGATAGTACAAGACTTCTCATTGTGAAGTGAATTGCCATTCCTTATCTTGCTAAGAGGATATATTGTTATTCTATGGTAAACATGCATTTTGTTTATTTTTTAAAGGACTTTTGATAAATGTCTTTGTTGATTATAGTAATAACATAATTATACATGTATTAGTATAATTCAAGGTATTTAGGTGCAAATAGGTTTCAATAGTGTCAATTTGAGAAGATGGTTTGGTTTTGACATCTAGGTCATCACCAGGGACTAGCTAATTATAGTGTCTGAATCTTCATACAGTAAAACCCCTGGCCCTTCCAACTCCAGTTATGTTCTTTGCAAAACTGAACTTCCAGTTGCTATTGGCATGCTTGAGAGCTGAGGCAGGTCCAGATGTATAGACTGGTGGGGAATGCAACTTGACTGTATATATGATCTTGTACAGTTTTATTACTTGGACGCATTTTTGTTGGGTAAAACATTCATCCCCAACCCCATGTATTACACGTAACGTAATGCAAAAAAGTCTTAATTTATTGCTGTTTTTCAAATGAAATTGTTATATTAAAAGAAAAAAGATAGTACATTTTAAAGCCGCACACCCTAGTTCCATCCAGCGAAAATAAATTATAATTTGGTTAATCTACAAACCTGTAACACACTTGGATCACGTTTTTATCAAATGGAGTGAAAAAGCTGGTTTTATATCGATAAATACCATAGGAATCCCTATGTCCCAATTGCTTGAAATAATTTTGAAAGTTTGTATTCTGATGTCACCGGTAGATGTCGCTCGAAGCACAACAATGCCTACGTCACGACAAATTTCACAGACTTGGGTAGCCCGAGTACTCTGACTGTAAGAGAGCTAGACGGACATTTGGACATAAACACGTTCTCATTACAGTCAGAGACCAGCCTATGTCTTTTTTTGGCAATTCCTGACTACCAAACTGTAGGCAACGAGTCCCGCTCTAATACCACAACAATCCTATGTTTGACGTCAAATACCTTTACATCAATCATTTTCGAGTTAAGTGATACAAAAAAATCCACATATTAATCACTAATACACATACTACAGAAAGAAACCCGACAGCACCCACATTCAGCTACGCTTCGTGACACTCCGTTGCAACAATTACAAAGCTCGGCGATCTATTTCGAGACTGGGCGATTCCGCCTTGTGCAGCAGTTACAGGGGTCGTCTCATAAGAGGAGGCAGTACGTAGCACATACTTTTGCCGTATCCTGTCGATAACACCCCAAATGTATCCTTCAAATTCAAAATGGAATCAATAATGTGTAATTGTTTTGGTTTAATGACGTAATGAAATCCAAATTCATCCAAAACGGCATTAGCCAACTCTTCCATGTTTGTAACTTCGCTTGATATGAGACGGCCCCTGTAACTGCTGCACAAGGCGGAATCGCCCAGTGCGCGATCACGTGGTCTACGTCTCGAAATAGATCGCCGAGCTTTGCAATTGTTGCGACGGAGTGTCACGAAGCGTAGCTGAATGTGGGTGCTGTCGGGTTTCTTTCTGTAGTATGTGTATTAGTGATTAATATGTGGATTTTTTTGTATCACTTAACTCGAAAATGATTGATGTAAAGGTATTTGACGTCAAACATAGGATTGTTGTGGTATTAGAGCGGGACTCGTTGCCTACCGTTTGGTAGTCAGGAATTGCCAAAAAAAGACATAGGTTGGTCTCTGACTGTAATGAGAGCGTGTTTATGTCCAAATGTCCGTCTAGCTCTCTTACAGTCAGAGTACTCGGGCTAAGACTTGGGGTGCGTTCTTTTCACCTCTCCTGGACATGTTCCAACTGTTCTGTCCTGGTTGTATCCCCTCCAAATATCGTAGGACTTAGCAAAATTATTGGTTTTAAGGGTTTGTAACGTTTTGTATTGAGATACTTGTCTGAACGTTATTGTTACTGAAAATGTTCACGAACTGTGAAGAAAAATCTCACAAATGAACAACAACAAATCGGATGTTGATTGCGCGAACCGTGCACGAGAAAACAAACCGAACCAAAATGATAACGGTCACGTGGTATACCAACGTCTGTGACATTGAAATGGAAATATCCCGTCTAAAAATAGATTAGACCTTGTCTGCTCAACGGTTTTTTCTCAAACGTGCGTCCGTTTTTCAGAAATACGAAAAATGCATTTTGTGGTATTACAAACACCAGGATTACCAGGATTACCAAAAAACACTTCAGGTGAATGGAAATGTATATTCTAAATAATAAACGGTAAGTAATGTGCAATTTTATTTGTGAAAAAAATGGGTTTAATAGCGAAAAACAACGCCGTAATGGTTAACAACTAGCCGTAACTAGGGTGTGTGTCCCTTTAAGACAACCAGTCGTCTGGCAGATATCTCCTTTCAAAATTAAATAACATAAGCAAAGGAGAAAACTTTGCTACCTGCGTTGTTGTATTTTTGTTTGTTTGTTGTTGGGGTTTTTTTTTTTTTTTTTTTTTTTTTTTTTTTGGGGGGGGGGGGGGTTGCAGGTGTGTATATATTTTTTTTAATTGCGACACCAGAAAAAAAGTCTTCCTGTTTATGATTTGTTTATTTCATGTAAATATACATATCTGAAATATTAATAAAGTCCTTTTTGAATTTGTAAGATGGAATTTACTTTTTGCATCCCAGGTTGAGTTTGCATGGAACGAGCGTATTCTGTTTCTTTCATAACCTTAAAATGTCCTTTTCACTAAAATTGAAAGGCTAACAATTACGTCATGGCAGTAACAGTTTAGTACTGTTAATTCCATTGGATGGTGTGCCTTTGGCAGACGTGGAACAGCCAATCGAATGTCTTGTGAGAGACTGCTGTGTGTACCACACGCCTGACAAGTGCTGGTTTAAACCGGTGTGTATGTATGAGATAAGAGATCACGGGTACAAATAATGAACTATCTCACTATTACAAAGCATGATTGCTTCATTGACAAACATCCTTGATGGGCAACATAATTTGTCAGACATTATTCATAAAAGATTTTAAAATGTGGATGATTTTGTCCTGATTTATTTAAACCTGATGAGGATTACTTCAGGTTTATCTTTTCTATGAAACTAAATACATGCATTACGGAAGAAGCTTTAGCAAATATGTATGATGAGACAGATGCTTAGGTGGAGTGCATTCTGCCTCAACATTAAGGTCATTTATGGGTACAGTTACAGGGTTGTCGGAACGGGAGGGGGGAGGACACGTGCCCTCCCACTTGTGAGCTTTTTTTTTTTTTTTTTACATGTTAATGTTTGCCATTGTAACCAAAATCGGATACGGTATAGAGTTTGTATTCGACCCGTCAGTGCCCCCCCCCCTCCCCCTCCCCCCACACACACACACTCCCAAAGCCGTTCATACGGGCCTGATTTATGATGAGATTAATGATGACCATTAGTCTTCTCCACAAACTAACTGCTTTTGGTAGTTGGCATCAACAAACTGAAATCCATCAAGAAAAGGTCATGTGTTAGTGAGGGTAGACTCGTTTGTTTTTACTTGGCAGCTAAAGGGGTGGGTTTAAAGCCCCTGTGATCCGCCACTGAATGCTTGTCTGATGCACGCTTTGTTTAACAAAAGATGTGGTTTATGTGTACTATTGTGGGTGTAGCATAGTGCATATAAAAAACCCTCTTGCTGCTAATCGAAAATAGCCTATAGAGAGGTAACAACATGTTTCCTCTCTAAGTATGTGTGGTTCTTAACTATATGTCAAAGACCAGATAACCGTAATTAAAATGTGTTGAGTGTAGGTCTATCATTAAATAGATGTTTTAAAATAAATAAATTACTGGCCTTCAAAAAGTGGGGGATCAATGAATTATCCTCAGTTGGGAGTAGTCCGAGTACTCTGCTGTTCCGAGGGGCGGGACGTAGCCCAGTAGTAAAGTGCTAGCTTAATGCGCGGTCCGTTTGGGATCGATCCCCGTTGGTGGGCGCATTGGGCTATTTCTTATTCCAGCCAGTGCATGGGTATTTTTTCCGTTTCATTTCAAATTGATGCAAAAGTTTCGTTTTTACTACTAATTTGAAGTTAAGAGTGTATAGAACAATTTTGGTCCGGGTGTCAAGCACTCCGATTAACAATTTTTCTTTTTTTTTGCCATTTTCCAAAATGGCCGCCATCGCTAATCGTGACTTACAATTTTATTTTTAAAAAGCTCATAATTTTTACACAGTTTCTGTGTAATATAACTTTTATTGCTATTCTAAAGCTAATATTGTGTGAAGAAGGAACTGGAGTTGAAATATTGATGTTTTGAATATTCTGGTATGCAAGAAATCAAAGATGGCTGCCAATTTCGTTTTGGGTTTTTTCGCATTAAGCCTCATAACGTCTGTCATATTGAACCTAGAATGGTGATTTTGGTGTCTATACCTAGGTTTTCATGTCTGGGTAATTGAATAAAAAATTAAATAAACATGATTATATGATATTTATTTGATATTTCATATCAATGAGTCAATAAATACCATAAATAATGACGCAAATCGGAAATATTTTATCTCTAATTTTATTTACCTACTCAGGCAATTCCTTGAATAACTCCTTGAACAATAGTTTTAATAAGAAAGTGTCTAACAAATCGACCATATATACATGTCGGTATTGGAAATGGTTCCGATCCAGCTACTTCTCACATTTGCACTTGCACAGACGTGTGCACTTCAACTTTGCCCTCATGCACTTGCAACGAGAGCAGGTACTTGTGCAAGTGCACTTCACATCCAGCTGGAATACATCCTTGGCGAGGGGCAGCGAGATCCAAATGGGAAACAGCTTGCCGTCCTCTTCCTTCCATTCATGATTAGTGGGGTTGTTGACAGACATCATGGACATTTGAGCTGTTGTCCAGATGCTTGCTTGGAAGACACTCCTTTTGAGATGTTGATACAAAGCATCACTCGTTGGGGGAATTCTCTCCACGTCCCTAGTCTTCTGTGAGAACACCCTCAATCGGACGAGGTCAATATCATTGTCCTCATTTGACTCATTGGAGTACAGCCTACAGACAAAGTTTGTTGCCACTTCTATCAGCCTTGGCAATATTTAGAATGGCGTTTCAACAATAGTTGCAAATTCCTCCACCAGGGATGGCACTTCGTGCATCAATTTGCAGCAATATCGTTTACCCTTGAACTTGAAGGAAGACGTACTGTCTGATCCTGTGAAAGAAGGTCATGACTTTGCATGTGGTAGTACCTAGGTTTGTGGCGATAGTGTTCAGTGAGATAATTCTGGTTGTCTTTCGCGCTTTGAAGGAGATCCAAATTTCTGCGGCTGGATTCAGAGCCTTGATGTGATAGAAATTATTTAGAAGGATTACGACAACATCTGTGTCTCCAGTATGAACCATTATAAGTGACGATGTTTGGAGGGCGTGGAGGAGATGTACTTTGACACGAGTATCAGCTTCCTCATGGTTGCACTGATCCATTGGTGGACCGTTTCCAACATGGTGGACTTGATCACCTGCAGTAATGTAGACATCCTTGTCGTCTGGGAATTGTCCTTCTGTGATCTTTCGGGACAGGAATGAGAACAGTTCCTTCTTGTTATCAACGTTCGCCAGAAACTTCTGCCAATTTCTTGGGATTTTGGCAGTACCAGATACGCGTTGCCGGGTGCCTGTTCCTCGTTTTTCCCGTGCGCCTCCTTTGATTGTCAGTGCACGATACTGGTCCCAGACAATGTCTACTCTTGTTGACCGTTTCAAGTCATGGTGAACTCTTGGGCAGAATACCTTGTCGAAATATGAATCAAAGGTCTTGCCTTGGACAGTTGTACCAGGAAGTGAGTGTATCAGTACTCCACCGTCAATAATTATAAAGTCGTAAAAACCTGGTGCAAATAGATCCTCGTCGACAGAAATGGCGCTACTCGTACCGGCCGCCATGATGTATACCAACAGATCTGACTTGGTGCAAGAGTTTAGTGACCCTTTGGATGGCAATGCAGGTGGGTATGGTGAAGATTCATGACGAAAAAACTCCTTCAAATCTCCCCCTCGGCTGTCTAGTGCAACAAAAGCTTGCCCATAGAGCTCTGCGTGATGTTTGAAGTGCTGCATTTTCTGCTTAATTGCTGTCTTCTTCTGCGTTTTCTTCTGATGGAACAACAGTAAGTTGTTTCGCTTGATCGGTGCTGTCAGAAGTGTGTCATTTGAATCAAGCACACTCTCCCTGAAGTTGTTGTACTGCTCTTGTCCGATAGACTCGAGCATACGGACAGATACGGCAGCAGCCGCAGACTCACACACCTTGTTGTCTAACGTAACCAGATCTTCACTGTCCTCAAAAGGATTCCCCTTGCTCAGCAATACCTCCAGCAGGTCTTTAGCATGGCGTTGAAATCGGTCCTGAGATGCACATCCTTCCTCATGATGAGGGAGTTCTTCATCATCATCGTTGTCCTTTGCACCAGTAAACTCCTCAACGACTCGGCTGATTTCGGGACCAGTCATGATCCAGCGTTCCAGCATGTCAGGGTTCTCCGTGAGACCAATCATGCCGCCAACTCCTTTTACTCTTTTGTTGGCTTGCTCATTGCATGATCAATTGGTATGGATGAGAAACGCCGATTGCTTCGAGTTATCGTCCAGTATCCCTGCTCAAACTCTACCTGGATGCTATCTGGGAGAACTTCCAGGTCTCGGATATGGATGGGAAGCCATCTGGCATAGTTCTGGTGATCGAGAGCAAAGAACAATGGCACAAGCTTCCGAAGGGTAGTGACCATGAGTTCGAACTTCCGTTCCCGATGTGCCCGGATGAACATGAATATGATTTGTTGGTACTTGTGTATGAGTAGCCAGAATTTGAACGTTGGGCTCTCTTGAGAAGCTACCACGGCCCAATCCTCAAGGGTCATATCGGTTCCACTGTCCTCATAGGTTCCCTTCAGAAGGCTGTCAAGTACAACAACAGTAACTTGATGGGCATATCTTGTTCTCATTGGATCGGATATCCATGATATCCATCCATGATATCTGAAAGCTGGAAAGAAAACGTGGTCAAATAATGGTGGGTTTTCTTCGGTTTGCTTTTTGAAAAAGACAAACCATGTGTAGCCAACGAGCTGTATTACACGGCCCTGATAAAAAGACAAAAAAGGTCCAACAGGAAAGTTATAAAAATAGCCGATTTGCGTCATTACATTTGGTATTTATTGCTTCATTGGCGTGAAATAGCATATAAGATATGCTCCAATCATGCCTAGTTTATTTGTATTCAATTACCCATACATGAAATCCTAGATATAGACACCAGAATCACCATTCTAGGTTCAATAGGACAGAAGTAATGAGACATAATGCGAAAAAAACCGGAATTGGCAGCCATCTTTGATTTTGGCATACCAGAATATTCGAAGCATCCAGTTGATTCCACACACAATACTAGCTTTAGTATAGCAATAAAAGTTATTATTACATAGACATTGCATGAAAATGATTAGTCTTTTTTCAAAAAAATTGTAATTCACGATTTTCGATGGCCGCCATTTTGAAAAATGGGCAAAAAATTATTTTTTGTTATCTGAGTGCTTGACACTCGGACCAAAATTGTTCCATAGACCATTACCTTCAAATTAGTACTGAAAACGAAACTTTTGCATCAATTTGAAATGACTGAGTGTCCGGGCACCCCACTAATACCCACCGCCCACATTACAGCAGCCAAACTTGCAAGTGACAATGTGATGTAGGATAAATGGCTTTAAGAAATTAAAACGTGAAGCGTTTTGACAATTCGAAAAAGTTATGAATAGATTCTGCTATACGTAAATTAAGGTCCAGAGGGTAATCATTATTACTATATAGCACTGTATGAAGGTCAAAACCACCATTATAAAAATACATTGTTGTACGAATTATTTGGTTAAACTATATGACCTGACCTGACTTACCTACACAACGGTATATAAGATTTCCGCTCTATTACGACACCAACGAGGACACCGAGACACCGAGACACTTCATCGTAGTTGATTTTGGAAGTGTCACCACCGGTATTCCATACTATAAAGAACGCACCGGAAGAAAAACCTTGAGGTTGTTATTATTGTTTCTGCACGTTATAGATTACCATTTCCCCCCAAAATATAGCCACTGTCATCACTAATTACGTGTAGAATTCATTAGTTTATGAAATAATCTATATATTAAATGCAATGATCTGTCTGTGACATGTAAGTTGTAACATTGGCGTAGTCAGGATTTTAAATTGGGGGAGGGGGACGAATCCGGGTCGTTTCGCCCTTATTCCTATTCGACCCCGAGTCGTTTCGCCCTTATTCCCGTTCGCCCCGAATCATTTCGCCCTTAGAATGAGTCGTTTCGTCCTCCATTATGAATAGTTTCGCCCCTATGTATTGGGGTGGTTTTAGTATGCAAAATTTGGTATATAAAAATAATTTTACCCATAATTTTGTCGTAATAGTCACCTAACAGGCAACAAGGTTGTAGACTTAAACATAAAGTCCGAAACAAAATGTGGACAACTACAATAAATTGCTCCTACCTTTATTTTTCGTTAGATTTTACCCACATTTTGCCCAGACAGAAATCTTGATCGACTTCGCTGAGATCGCATAGGGCAAAAAGCATGTAATTTTGTGCCGGCTGCCATTTTGACTTTTTATGGAATATTCTACAAGAGGGGTGAAAGGATATGACTTAATCTAACAACCGTTGAATGTAATAACATGTTATGATATAAATGCAAATGTGATGACGTCATATTATTTTATTATTATTAATATTATTTGATTGTTTAAAAATACCACTAGAGATCATTGATTTTATATTAATATTTTAGAGTCTTTCACCCCTCTTGAAGAGTATTCCATAAAAACCCAAAAAAGCGCCCCTCCCCCCCCCCCCCCCCCCCACACACACCAAAGCACTTTATAACTAATATGTCGTATCGACAATATCATTGTGTAGGCTAGTCTTTGTACTTATTAATATAAAATACATCAGGCCCGTAGGAACTGGGATGGTGTGAGGGGAGGGGTTCTTTAAAATATTGCTCATAATAAAATATACATATAAATGGTGTTTATGGTTGATAAAGGGTTACACATTGATAACCTATATCTGATTTGCAACACGTAAACAAATTTATTCATCATTCACAAACATAAACATGAGGGCGAAACGACCCTGTATAGAGGGCGAAACGACCCGGTATGGGGGCGAAACGACACGGGGCGATCGGGAATAAGGGCGAAACGATTCCATTTTGTTGACGGTAAATTAAATGTGAGGTGCCACACTTTTGTGTGTGTGTACTGCCTGGGTGTGTTAATACGCTGCTTATATCAGTTTTATTATTTTTAAAACAAACATTTTCGGCAATTTGATGTGCACCACATGATGGCACATGCAGCTGCAGCTGTTTTTTTCACATGACGTCACATCGGCTGTCCGCCATGTTGGAGACCACTTTTGTTTGTCGTCAATAGTTGAAGCGTGTTGCGAACAAATTTAATCTACAATGCCAAAGCACAGAGGAAATTATTGTAATGTTGAGGGTTGCTACAATCGATCAGAAATTGACAAAGGATATAAGATACATTACTACAGACTACCGGCTGTTATTAAACATCAAGGAGAACAATGTGAAAATCTCAGCACTCGACGACGACGATTATGGCTTGAAAAGTTGAACAGGAACATGGACGGCAAAAATTTATCAAATGTTCGAATTTGTTCAGAACATTTTGTAAATAGTAAGTATATGAAACATTTTTATTTTGTGTGTGTAAGTGTGAGTGTATGATGTATCTCAGTGGGTCAAAGTTCGAAATGCCCCAACTTTTCATTCCACAGTTAATGCTACCAGTCCCGTCATTGGTGATATGTGTGACAGGGTTAAAATTTGTTGTAATAAAAAAGTTTATTCTGGGCAGTAAATTCTGTAATTTAATTTAAACTAGTGTTATTGAATGGCTAACTACAACACCCCAACGCAAACACATTGACCTGTTGACTGGTCAAATGTTAAATATATGAATGAATTGATACATTAACTACTGTTCTACTTAAAATAGGCTGCATATTTTTGTGTGGAACTAGATTAGTCAAAGATGCTTCCTGTTATATATATATATATATATATGTATGTATGTATGTATGTGTGTGTGTGTGTGTGTGTGTGTGTGAAATTAACAGTTTAACCCCCCAAAATTGGCAAAATCCATGTTTATTTTTTTTAAAGCTATCTGGAAGGTTAGTGTTTGTCATTAATCCGACTTGGAAAAACAGCTCTAAGCCTTGGGTGTCGAGTTAGCATATTTGTTGAACTCTGAATTGGCTAGAACAAACTTTTTTTCAATGTGAGTCCTGTCTCATAAAGGGCTGTTCAAATATTACATAACAATATTTTTAATTAAAATTAGACACCCTCCATCCTCCTGTAACACTCCCTTTCATAAATAAGTCATGTGATGGGTGTATATAATTTTAACATACTGTTTTGCAATTTGAGAAAGAGCATATACGCATTTTAACTCGATTTATAATCCTAATATATACTGTATGTGGCTATATGCCTAGCTATAACTGCCTACGTTAAACACTGTCACCGTGACAGAGTGTTTATGAAAAAGACAAAACAAAATAAAAGCTTTTATTCTTAATTTAAAAAAAAAAGAGCATTATGTAAGGCTATTAAATTAACTCACCAACGCTACTTAACATTTGGACCTACACCTACCCACCCCCTCGATCTTTACGTAATATTTGAATGGTCCCTAATGCTGAACTTAAGTGAGTACGTGTGTATTTCAATTTTCTGTAACATGCAAAGCATATATAGGCCTACATTGATTATTATGAATTATGTTTATATCAAGTAGATGAATATATTTTCAGAAAAAAGGGCAGACTTGTACCAAAAAGATAGCCCAGACTGGTTACCAACTGTCAATATGTCGAATGCTGTCAAGAGAAAAAGAGGGTCCAAATCATCTTCTGCTAACTTGAAAAAAGTTGACACAGTGGAGAAATGTGACGCGGCTAATGCCTTGCTACAACTAAAGGCAGTGTTTAAAATGGATGTACACAATAATTCAGATTATGGTTCAGATGCTGAAACAGGTAATTCTATATAGACTGACATTGACCAGCACCACGTTTTCAGTCATGCAGGAAGAATATAGTCATTAATATATATAATAAAGGGTGATATAATTAGCAAGTATCCAGAAATAATTGATGTCATGCTGGGGCATGTAACAACATGAACTAATTATTTGGAGTACTTCAGACTAAACAATTAATATCATCATCACTGATTGGGCGAACTTGACCTCTAAGTGATAACCAGTGTAGCCATTCTGTTCACCACCACCATCATCACAACAAAACAACAACAAAAATTAAAATGTTTAACTATTTTTACTTTTCAAGATGGCAATTGATCGTTATAATTACTGGATACACTACATTGAACAGTCAACTATAAAATGAATACATTAATTTTTTTATAGATTATTTAAGGAGAAGATTTAAATGTCATTTCAAAGTTCAGTGTTTCAACTTTCAGGTTTATTTCACAAAGTTCTCATGCCAACAGTGTTGGACATCCGACCTGACTCTGTCCAGGTGTCCTTTGCAATGACACCTCCATGGAGACAGGACTCCTTGGTAGCTATCTCAACAAGAACGGTGTTTTTATTAACAACAGTTTAATCTAGTGATTGGCTTGGTGACAGACGGTGACCACGTCACCAGTGGTAGTGGATTGGTGATATTGTAAAGTTCTATAGTGCTCACTTTATTCCAATCTAATATATCCTTATAGAAGACTTTATATTCACTGACATCTGAAAGATCCAACATGTTGACTATACATGTAGTTTTAGTTTATTGTGGGGGTTTTCATGTATGAGAAACTGATGCCTGAGAGGCCCACATTGAGAAGTGATATAAATAGTTTATTCACAGTTTCTATTGCCAGCTACTGATAGAGAAACTAAATAGCTACGTTTATGTGACTGGTTCAAGGTTTTCTTGAGAATCAGAATGCACAACAGTTGATTGATGTAGATTGATAAACAAGGTATTCAGATTTGAAGAAGATGATGAAAATGTCACGTTCTTTAAAGGCTTGACAAAATTTACTTTCCATGTATCCATTTTTGCCAGTGAAGCAGTCTGTTGAATAAATTGTATCAGATTTTGGTTTTGTGTTTAATGTATTTATTATTGAATTTGTCATTATAGATATTAGTCTAACCATTTAACGAATCATAAAGTATAGTTGCCAGATATATTGCAGGAACTGTTTCAGTGATGACCAATATGATAAAGCCCCATGTTTAATTCAAACAGTGCTAATAAATTTTTTGCAAAAAAATGTGTACAAAGGTAGCAATAATTATAGACAGCATTAAAGTTTTTATTTATCAACCTTGCATTACCAAGAGCCTAAACCTGTTCAAGCTACAAACATCACAACACAGATAAATATTTAATTTGCATTACCCCAGATAAAATAAGATTTCTTTGTCACCTGCTAAAGCTCATGACAAAGAAAGAACAACTTAATTCACTCAGGACTTAAACTTGGCAATACATATATTATTAGCTTATATAATATCCTCTGTGGACATGCAGTCCAGAAACGACTAAAACAAACCCAGTATGAGCTAGGAATGTTCAGAATAGCCGCGGAGAGCTTTTTAGAAGCCATTGGTGATTGTATATTGAATATAGTCAAATATTAAAGAATTTAACAAAAGTTGTGTTGTCCCTGCGGGTTACAGAATAAACTATATACTCATCCTACTGTGAGTTTGAGTCTGTTCATCTAAATGAATGTTGATACATGTATTTGTTTTTGACTATTTGAACAATCTTGCCCAGTGATTAAAGTTTATATGTTAAAACACAGTGAGAAGAAAACCTCAACAACCGTTAATATTTAGCTACACGAACTACAGGTAAACATCCTGACTAATTATTTTATTAAAATATCCAATCATGTATATAATATATTGAGTACCAGATTGGTTTGTAAATTTACATGTCCAATTCATAACCAGTGCCGTGGTTAAGCCATTGGATATAAGACTGGTAGGTACAGGGTTTGCAGCCCGGTACCGACTCCCACCCAGAGCAAGTTTTAATGACTCGATGGGTACATATAGGTGTAAGACCACTACGTCCTCTTCTCTCTCACTATCCACTAACAATTAACAACTAACCCACTTTCCTGGACAAACGGCCCAAATATCTGAGGTGTGTGCCCAAGATAGTGTGCTTGAACCTTAATTGGATATAAGCACGAAAATAAGTTAAAATAAAATGAAAAAGGTCTATTGGTAGAAGTATGCAGGTCTATATGAGTCAACACATTTGATGTATCGGGGGAGCTCCCAACTAATATAACTATTGTATACTTAGTCGACTCGATTTTTGGCAGTGATATTTTTAGAAAAAACAGGGCAAGTAAAGCAACTGTATTTATTGACTTCACTGAATAACATAAATATTATCTAATTGTAATCATTAATTACTATGATGGTGTATGGAACATCCTAACCATATTGATCACATGTTGCACAAATTTAAGTGTTTATCATGCCATATACCGGTACATATATTTGGTATATCCCTAGCAAAAGTTGAGTAGTATATTATTAATATGTCCAGTTACATATATTCAGTATACACATAGAACTTGCTTGTTTTGTGTATGTTTACCTGTTTGTTGGCTATATACATATTCATAGCCTGAGCAAATGTGGTGGACAGGTGGTGATGTAACTATTATATTATTAAAATTATTACATATATCAAGTATAATGAAGATTGTTTTGTTTTGTAGGTTCTTACATGTCTGTTAGGAGAGGTATCCAGACAATTATGAGAGCTATTCGAGTTAACAAGTTTGGTGGACCGGATGTGCTGCAGCTAGAGTCCAATGTTCCCATTCCAAAGGCAAAGGAAACGGAGGTTATATTTTTTCATCTTTACTTTTTAAATTACAAGTCTTTCTTTCTTAAGTTTCATTTGCTTTTTTGACAATTCAGTATGCTTTCAGCAAGTGTTTCACAAGGGTTTAGAATCTTCAGTTTTACTATAGTATTGAATTATAGACTGCAGGGACTGGCTAATATGGTGAGTCACATCTATATAGCTGCTCCTGGGGCGTAGCCAGAGAGGAAAAAACGTCAAGGCAAACCCAGACCTGTAAAATAAATATCAGTGTCATGGGAAAAATAAAATAAAATCTGGGGAAATTCCAGACGAGGGAAGTGCCTCGTCTGCTTCATGCTGGCTAAGCCATTATGCTCAAATCTAAATCTAAAAAAATCCCCTGCATCTAGATTCTGATTTTGCTGTTAGTACAAGACCTCGCTATTTAAGGGGAGCTATCACTCGAGTTCCCCATTACTCCCCTGAGATTTGTTCAAGGATATTAATGTTTAGCTCCCCTTATCATGTGAATTTATATAGTATCAGTACTGTGTGCTAACATCTTACGTTAATCACTCCCCTAATTTGTTTTCATGTCGAAGTGTGTAGAAACACATACGGTACTATTTTTCAGATATGATTTAGCTGTCTGTGAGTCATATTGTGAAGCAGCAGGCAAACAGTGGTGAAGGAAGGGGAAGAGTAGCCTGAGTACTCTGACTGAAGAGGGCTAGACAGACATTTGGACAGATCTTTAGCCCTGTATCTGTCCAAATGTCCATCTAGCCCTCTACAGTCAGAGTACTTAGGCTAGGGGAAGAGTTGTGATTGGCATACCAATGATATTAAAGGTCCTATGTATGTCAAAGTTAGAATAATGGCTGCTCCTGCAAAAAATACTTTTAACATTTCTCCTTTGAAACGGGCGGAATGTAGCCCAGTGGTAAAGCGTTCGCTTGATGCACGGTCAGTCTAGGATCGATCCCTGTCTTTGGTCCCATTGGGCTATTCCTCGTTCCAGCCAGTGCTCCACATCTGGAATAACAAAGGCCATGGTATGTGCTATCTTGTCTGGGATGGTGCATATAAAAGATCCCTTGCTGCTAATCAAAAAGAGTAGCCCATGATGTGGCGACGGCAGGTTTCTCAATATCTGTGTTGTCCGTAACCATATGTGTGACACCATATTTAACCATAAATAAAATGTGTTGAGTGTGTCGTTAAATAAAACATTTATTTATTTATTTATTTCCTTTGAAACATAAAGTTTATACCTTCAGCTATACCCCATGTAGACTATAATTAATCTGTAATGAAGTCAGAACATGTTCTTATAAAAAGTAGCTGATACAATATTCATATGTTCAAATCTATCTTCAGATTTGTATTTGTTTTCTCTTCCCCCAGATATTAATAAAAGTTTCAGCTGTGGGTGTGAATCCAGTAGACACGTATAAACGTGCTGGTACATACTCTGTACTACCTGAACTGCCATACGTTCCTGGCTCAGACACGGCTGGTGTGGTGGAGGAGGTCGGAACTGCAGTAAAGAAGTTTCAGGTAATACTCTTATCGTCATGTAATAACAATATAGACTCTGTTTCATTTCATTTCAACGTATTTTCATGCTTATATTCAATTAAGGTTCAAGTTGTTGGTGGTTAGTCAGAGAGAAGAGGGTGTAGTGGTCTTACACCTACCCATTGAGTCGTTAAAATTTGCTTTGGGTAGGAGTCGGTACCGGGCTGCGAACCCTGTACCTGCCAGCCTTTTGTCTGATGGCTTAACCACGACACCACCGAGGCTGGTTATAGAAATTGTTACCGACAGCTAGCTCTGGGTGAGCAGAACATTTCTCCAAATCATCTATTTAAACTTAAAAAAATTGTCAAACCCCAGTTATTTTCTAATAAAATAATAATTATTACATGAAATTCATTTGCAAAATTAAAATACAATTTGCCAGTTGTTTTTAAAATTGGCATACTTGACAAGTGCCAGAGTTAGCCCGAAGACAACAATTATTTGTTGTAAACAAATAATTTTTATGTTTACATCACACTGCAGCATATTCAGTGTGTAGAAAGTATTGTCTTCATCAGGTGTTTTGAAAGCATTATCATTGCCTGTGTTGAATGACCTTCTCATATGCAGTGCAAGTCAGATTCCTTGCAAATGAAGATTTTATTTCAGTTATTCATGCCACATTTTTATAAACATATAATACATAAAAACTTTACAAGGTTTGATAATTAATCACCTTTGAGATTTTCTTGTAGTCAGTTTACTTTACAATAATTTTTTCATTCTTACCAACTTTTATTGTTAAGGGGGGTCACATTCTTTAAAAAAAAAGGCATGTTTGAGTTTGCCAAAGGCAACTGAGATATTCTCCCAAAGAAAGTGAGATTTGTAGGTGGTTTGGTGAAAAGCTCCCGGGAGCATTTTGAAATGAAGATGCTCAGACATATCTTCAAGGCAATTTAGTGTTGTATATCAATTGTGGATTATGAATTTAGATTGTAAACTGATAGCGAATTAGTTCTGTATTGTGATTGGTTAATTACATTCTTTTTCTAGGATCAAATGAAAATAACACCTAGAAAGCTAATGACGTCATTAGAAAGTGACGTCATTAGCAATTGGAATAGGTGAAGTTAACAACTCAAGGGTCTACAGTTAGATTATAGCCAGTTATTTTTTTCAAGAAATACCAAATATACAGTTAGTTCCGCAGAAAAATGATTCAGTTGACTTTTTTAATTAGGAGATTACCTTATTGAATTATTAGATTTGTGGGTGTTATTGTCTGTTGCCCGCAAATGTTTCATTTTTGACCTCAGGCTAACGCCTTCAGTCAAAAAATACATTTGTAGGATCAAATAGACAATAAAACTCGCAAATCTAAAAACTCAATATGGTTATCTCCTAATTAAAAACGTTATTATAAA
This sequence comes from Gigantopelta aegis, assembly GCF_016097555.1. Lineage (NCBI taxonomy): Eukaryota > Metazoa > Mollusca > Gastropoda > Neomphalida > Peltospiridae > Gigantopelta > Gigantopelta aegis. Next base: position 46,247,749 of record NC_054708.1, on the reverse strand, counting down.
GGGCACTTCAAATAGGGGGGGGGGGGGGGGGAAGGGTCATGGGACCCCTGTGACACCCCTCTGGATCTGCCAGTACCTCAGCTTTACATGTTCATAGGTTTATCCAAAGGACAATATATAATATATATTTTTATTCTACAGAAAGGTGATCGTGTCTGCACAGTCTTCAAGAATTCTGGCGCTTACGCAGAATACACAGTGTGCGATGAGAAGTTTGCCTGTTACCTCCCAGATAATCTAACTTTTGACCAAGGTGCTGGAATCGGTACACCTTTTTTCACCGCATATAGATCCATATTTCAAAGGTAATAGTGTAAATATACAATAATTAAGTAAGTTGTGTCCTTTAAATCCACTCCTGTATTTAGTAGATTTTTAAATATCTGATGGGCAAGCATATTACAGGTTGTAACTATAGCTATTTTTTTATATCTCACACTGAAAAAAAAAATGTCGTAGCCAATTTTCTGATATGTGTTTTCTTGAAAATAATTAAAAAGTGGTTAATTTAAACATAAATTTATCAACCAAATGCTGTATTTAGTAGATTTTTAAATATCTGATGGGCAAGCATATTACAGGTTGTAACTATAGCTATTTTTTTATATCTCACACTGAAAAAAAAAAATGTCGTAGCCAATTTTCTGATATGTGTTTTCTTGAAAATAATTTAAAAGTGGTTAATTTAAACATAAATTTATAAACCAAATGCTTAATGTTTTAGCCACTTTGCATAAAAATTAGCAATTGCCTAATTTGGTTATGGGCAGGGTGAGCTATGCCCACTGTCTTGAGAAATATAAGCACAATGAGAAAATAATCAATAAAGTCAATGACTGCATGTATATTTATTAGATTTTAAACATCCAATGGACAAACATTACATATTTCTAAAATAGCTATCTTTTATTCCTTTACAGTCTTCAGATCACAAAAGTTACAATTAGGGTTTTACCGAGTACGTAGAGAAGGCAAATGTTTTGTATACCCATCGCCTACAAAAAGAAAATTTTGCTTGAACGAAATATTCATAGAGTTAAAAGTCAGCAGATATACCAGGCATAAAATAACAAGCATTCTGAGAGTACTGTAGCTGCTAAAGCAATACATGTTCCCTACTGAGCACGACAATTTTCATATCACCTAAATCTGTCAGAAATTGATAAATCACTGTGAAAGTCGGACTTGATCTGTAATAGTACACCATAAAACTATATAAAACATTTCAGCTCAACATCTCAAGGCATTGTAAAAGAAACATTCGGAAAACCATGAGTGGGACAGACAGAGATGAACCTGACAGGGGACTAATAGTTCTTTCTGGCTCCCCTGTGTGATAGATTTGGGAACAGCCCTTTATATATTACTTTATGTGACTTATAACATTATTAAAAATAATAATTACAGTTCTCCCTGACCCCCCCCCCCCCCCATGTGATAGATTTGGGAACAGCTCTTTATATGCTACTTTATGTGACTTACAACATTATTAAAAACAATTATTTGAATCACATTATGGTATGTACTACCCTGTCTGTGGGGTGGTGCATATAAAAGATCCCTTGCTGCTAATCGAAAAGAGTAGCCCATGAAGTGGCGACAGTGGGTTTCCTCTCTCAATATATGTGTGGTCCTTAACCTGACACCATATAACTGTAAATAAAATGTGTTGAGTACATCATTAAATAAGACATTTCTTTCTTTTTTCTGAATCACATTATATTTTTAGGAAGAAATCATTTTATTTCACATTTTACTTCGTCAAATGTTTAAATTTTACATTTATAATAACCGTTTCTCTCTCTGTTTCTCTTTCTTTTTTTTTTAAATTAGAGCTGGAGCAAAACCTGGTGAGACGATTCTTGTACATGGAGCCAGTGGAGGAGTAAGTTACAAATTTACAACTTGTAAACAACATATTCCAGGGCCGTACCCTGATCAAAATCCTAGGGGGAGCACTACTTTTCATAAACAAATGAAACACTATACAAATTAAACCCTGAGATGTGTATGCTATTTTCTGGAGTAAAAATACAAATCCAGATGACACAGGTTACTGGTTTGGACAGTCCACTGTTTGATTGTGTTTCATGTAATGACGTAGGAAAGTGCCAAAAAGTGGGAGGGCACACTTTTATATTTACACACTTTTACACTATTATAAAGCAAATATAAAGCAAAATATCTGAAAATTGGGGGAGGGGGGCACATGCCCCCCTTTCCCCCCGCTTCCTACGCCAGTGTCATGTTTAAATAAATAAACTCCGTTAATTTCTGCTGGGACACTAAAACCGAATATAGGTAGATATGTTTATACTACTGGAATTTTACCATATGCCGATGCAGCTACATTATAATTTTTTTAGAACTTTCTCATTATAATGTGTGAGAACTTTCTGACCAATGCCTGCTTTTCATTGGCAATTACGTGCACATTTCACGTACAAGTTTATTGATAACTGTGCATATACATAGTATATGTGATTCCGTGTGTAGGCCTTGAGAGCTCTGTGACAACATCAAAGTTTGTATAGTAATCCACTAGCAAAAACACAGATACTGAAAAATTTAAAAACACATTTCCACACACAGAATTGTGTTAATGAAAAACGGCTCTAGCAAGTATCATAAACTGGATCTTCATCACTGAACTTTATTATATACAAACATCTTACAGGTTGGGACAGCTTGTGTTCAGATAGCTAAGGCACATGGAATGAGAGTGTTGGGAACAGCAGGTTCCGAGGCTGGTCTGGAGCTGGTAAAGAAACTTGGAGCAGATGCGGTTTTCAATCATAGAGAGGAAGGATACACAGATAAAATCAAGGTAATGCATGTTGTACACACTAGTCCACAATGTAAAATAGTACTAGTTGTTATAGAAGGAAGGAAATGTTTTATTTAACAATGCACTCAACACATTTTATTTATGGTTATATAGCATCGGACATATGGTTACGGACCACACAGGTATTGAGAAAGGAAACCTGCTGTCGCAACTTCATGGGCTACTCTATTCGATTAGCAGCAAGGGATCTTTTATATGCACCATCCCACATACAGGATAATACATACCACGCCCTTTGATATACCAGTCGTTGTGCACTGGCTGGAACAAGAATTATCACAATGGGCTCACCTATGGGGATCAGTCCCACACTAGTTGTTATGGATATGCCACAGCCACACGAGAAGAAGGGATAATTTGACTTATAATAACTTACAAGCCTGTGATGTAGGTAGGAACCACAATGTACTATAATGTTTTATAATGTCAGGCTTGTATTTAGAGAATAACTAATTAGCTTAGCTGCTACAAGGAATTCCGAATTATCTCTCCCTGTGGAATGAATGTTGTAAACCCGAGCATTTGATGGGGGTTTTACCACATGCATTTATGAGGGACAGATACAATTTAAAAACAAACTTTTCATAGCAAGTTGGTTATTCTCCTTATTACGCATGGCTTTTTAATTGTTTTAATTACTAGTATATAATAATTCTTCTGTTTATAAACTACATGTAGTTCCATTAGCCATTACCCCGTTACGTTTCATAACCATATTTGCATTACATGGCATAATACAAATGGTGTCATGGCAAAATGACATTCTTTTATAGCTAAATGATTATGTTACAAAAACATTTCACTGGTTTTATTAGAAAATAAGTATTTTACTATATCGTTAAAAAAAAAAATATATATATATATATATATTAATGCTGCTGCTCATGAAAATACACAATTTCATATTTATGAAACAAATTTATTTTCCTGATACAGTATATTGTGTAATTGAATTCACAAATGGAAACATTAAATGAATGAAAGTTAAGTTCCACCCAATTGTTATAATTTTTAAGATGGCCAATCAGTGACAGAAATATTACTCAGGATATTTGATCTCATATGGGTAATATATATATATATATATATATATATATTTAATTTGTTCCAGGCAGCAACTAAAGATGATGGTGTTGATGTAATTCTAGAGATGTTGTCAAATGTCAACCTGCAGAAGGATTTGGAAATGATCAAGCTGCATGGACGTATAGTGGTAAATAGATATAACCACATTCAATGACTGAAATGTGGAATGAAATGTAGTTCAGCGTTTGATTGAGGTACATGTACAGTGTGTCGGATGATCTCTTGCACTCATTTTTCCAACACTGCAACTCTCTATCATCTCAAGTATTTCCATTGGCATTGAGATGTGATAAGAAGTTGTATATCATCCCACTTCGTTTTTCATACATTTCAACCTATGTCAAATATCTGGTACACCAAAGGCCATGATACTATGTCCTGTTATTTTAAAACAAAAATCTTTAACCAGCCTTAAATATGAACCATCTTCTGTGTGTATTATTTGATTATACCCAGGTCTTCTAGAATGTTTATCAAATCCACTAGCCATGGGATCAGTGATTTTATAAATTTACTAGCCACAATTAAAAATTCACTAGCCCTACTTTACTTTAAGTTAATACAATTTTACTATATAATACAATGTAGTAAAAATCAGATATGTCACCTAAAGAGGGAGATAGAGCTTAAAAACACTTGGGGATTGGGGTGGGGACAGGATATTCGTATTTACGAAATAGACTTAACTGTAATATTTGACGACAAAAAATTCACTAGCCGTCGGGCATAACAATAGTAGTTATTTACTAGCCCAACATTGAATATCACTAGCCATGGGAGTGGGGCTACCATAATCTAGAAGCCCTTATATACCTGTAATTATGGTATATTAAAACTTTCCTTTCATTACTTTTACTAGAATATTGGTGCTCGAGGAACGGTGGAGATCAACCCAAGACTAACATTAAGCAAGGAATGTACCGTGACTGGTGTTGCTCTTGGAAACTCGTCCGAGGTAGATATGTAATTAGTACTTGTCCCTAGAGCTGAGCGGTATTGAAATTTTAGATTTGGTATTGGCATCGATAGTTTGGGGGTGATTTACATCGGTATAGGTATGGTATTCAGTATTGAAAAATACCCATAAAACAGACGACCGTTCATACTATTCTGTAAGATGTTTGTTTTATTCCATGATACTTATAACCTTTTGAGCTTTACAAGTTACACTGGAACACTTTTTTCTGTCAGTTTGTTGAAAATATAATGTTCACATGGCCTTTTGTCAGCCACTTTGCATTAATGTATTGTCATAATGTATATTTTGATAAGTCTTTTACTTAACTTTACTTTTTGATAACCAATATTTTGAGATATGCTCGGTATAGTAAACTGTTTACCACCCAGTTCTACTCTTCCAACTATTTCTGTAAAATTTGTATTTCAATATTGACAAACCTACATTAGCAACCACCAAAGGATACATCAAAAGCTGGCTTATTAAAGCTGCAGTCTTGATTAGATTTTTATTATTCAGTTATTTAAACAGTTATTTTGTCCTGTTTTCTTCCATTAAATTGTGTTTACATCATATCAGTGAAATTGAGATATCATTATGGACACTACAGTGTAAGATTTTATGTACATGTACAACAAAAGGTTTAAATAATATTTTTATTTTTCTGAACTAGCCTTCTGTTAACTCGGTGCCAAACTGATTGTGGAAATCTTTTATCATTTAAGCAAAGTTAACTGTTCATGTGTTTACAAGTTGAGCAAAGTTAACTGTTCATGTGTTTACAAGTTGAGCAAAGTTAACTGTTCATGTGTTTAGAATGTGCTATTTTCCTATACTTTAAAGAATGGTAGTAATGTATTGATATTTTTAATAATTCAGATACTCGCAAAAGTTTTTAATAATTGTGCTTTTTATAAAATTTAAATATAAAAACTAAGTGTGGTCCAATTTGGTTACAAGACCATAGACTGATGCTTGTTATATACTGCATCATTCATCATTAATTCAGTCTTTCAAACATCACCAGCCTCGGTGGCGTCGTGGTTATGCCATCGGTCAACAGGCTGGTAGGTACTGGGTTTGGATGCCAGTCGAGGCATGGGATTTTTAATCCAAATACGGACTCCAAACCCTGAGTGAGTGCTCCGCAAGGCTCAATGGGTAGGTGTAAACCACTTGCACCGACCAGTGATCCATAACTGGTTCAACAAAGGCCATGGTTTGTGCTTTCCTGCCTGTGCGAAGCACAAATAAAAGATTCCTTGTTGCCAATCGGAAAGAGTAGTCCATGAAGTGGCGACAGTGGGTTTCCTCTCAAAATCTGTGTGGTCCTTAACTGTGTCCGATGCCATATCACCGTAAATAAAATGTGTTGAGCGTCTTTAAATAAAACATTTCTTTCTTTTTGTTTTTCAATCAGACTAATATAAATGAAACATTTGCTAAATATACTGCAACATAAAGTATTAACAATGTTTTCTTCATTCAGGGTGACTGGAAGGAGATGTGCAGTGCTATAGAGGCGTGGATGAAGCATGGATGGGTAAACCCCAAGGTGGGAAAAACATACCCTCTGGACAAAGCAAGCCTGGCTCATGAGGAAATAATAAAGACAACCAGTGCTCGGGGAAATATCATCTTAAAACCATGAAGTGACGGTGACTTCTATAAACAATCAGCCATGCAAAAATAAAGTTATTGTACTGTGATCTACAAATAAGATAAATTAAGACCAATCATTTACTTTTTAACTAGAGCTTGTAGTACAGATAATATGATTCTGATGAATTGAATTATTTTTTTATGTCTTCCAATTCTTTCTGCAAAGTCTTCTCAATGTTATCCCTATGTACAGTAATGTATTGCTGTGCCATTCATCCCCTCTTATGTAAGAGTCCATTTTCGCAAATCTTAAGAGGTTTCGATTTTTTTTTTTTTTTTTGGACAAATTATGTTTTTTAAAAATAATTTTACAAAGATCCTGATTAGTGTTTTGTTAATCTTCATAAATCAAGGCTAATATTCTTTCCTCGTATTCAGCCTTGATACATGTAGTCAAGATTACTGATATCCACTACTAGCGCCCTCTATTGGAAGACAATTTGTAACACCGATTATGCCCCTTACACAATGACATCGCTGACCAATCACAGCATCGGTAACATGTGACAATCGTGAAAGCAATATCAAAAATTAACCGCCGGACGCTGACTCTGCCCTCTTTGTTTACAATAACAAGGGAATCTATAAGGAGTGTTGCGATTCGTTGCAATCAGATCTCATCGCATCCAATGAAACTTAAGCATTTTGTGGCACGATTTCTTGACGACATGTATCAAGGCTGAATACGAGGAACGAATATTAGCCTTGATTTATGAAGATGTGTTTTGTTATGTAATTGACTTGGTAAAATACAAATTGAAAACAATAAAAAAAACAAGCAAATATTTCAAATTGTTCAGTTCATTGAACACACTCAAAACAATTTAATAACCAACAATATTTCCAATTCATGCATATTAGGAAAACAATTATATTATTGTGCGTGAATGTAAGAAAACCACAACACCCAATTCATAAGTCTGCAACAGCTAATAGTAAATATACAATGATCCAGCAGCTTCCAGTTCCAGGAAATGTGTGATAGTTATTTGTTGTTGTTTCTGCAAGTCTTCTAGAATATTTATAAAAATCCACTAGCCATGGAATCGGTGTTTTAAAACGTTTACTAACCATGATTAAAAATTCACTAGCCCTACTTTAAGTAATACAATTTTATTAATAGGAATAATCAGATATGTCACCCAAAGAGGAAGATAGAGCTTCAAAACCCTTAGATGGGGTTGGGGTGGGTGGGGGCAGAACGTAACAAAGGAAATAGAGCTTTAAAACTCTTAGTTGTGGGGTGGCCAGGATATTCATATTTAGAAAATAGACTTAAATGCAGCATTTTACAATTTTTTTCCACTAGCCGTCGGGCATGGCAATAGTAGTTATTTACTAGCCGTACATTGAATATCACTAGCCATGGGTATGGGGCTGCTACAATCTAGAAGCCCTGCTGTTTCTGCCATCATACTCCATAAAGAATGTCTTTTGCCACTGTGCGTTTATGGTCTCGTGCCTTCCTAAAGCAATAATTGCAATGCCCCTAATGCAACAAATTACAAAACCATCTATTGATTTCTGAAATGTTGCACGTGCCAATTCTGCAAGTCTGACTTACAATAAGACAAATATAATAAAATAAACAAATTGTCAGTTTGAGAGTTACTATTAAAACGTGATGGATGGATGTTTGCTTTAAATATGGAGTAGGGGTTGGGGACACTGTTGGTAGAGTGCAATTCACTGCCAACGATGAGGGGGAGTATGCCTGGCAGGGCCATCACCACCAAAAAATGCATCACAGCCAAGTAGTAATGAATTAAATGGTTTACTTATGATAAAATACTTATAAAATTCTTTCTTATTAGTCCTGTACAGGGTCCAACCGGAGGGGACTATAGGTTTCATCTTTGTCCTGTCTGTCCCACATAGTTTTTTGTGGGGGGTTTTCACAATGCCTCTAGATATTGAACTGAAATTTTGTCTGTGCGTGTAGCTTTAAGTTTATCATGTACTGTTGCAGATAAATTTAGACTTGTATGGTAATTGACCCATTTGTGACAGAATTATAGCCCTTGAACTTAACGGATGTGAAAATTTGTTTTCTGGACTTTTGTTTTGCAATTCCTCAAGATATTGAAGTGACATTTTGTGTATAGCTTTATCATGTTCTGTTACAGATCAAGTTTGACTTTCATGTCAGTTTACCCATTTTCACAGAGGTATGGCCATTGAACTTGGGAGATACGAAAATGCTTTTGGCCTGGTAGGGAACACGTGTTGCTTTAGCAGTACTCTCAGAATGTCTGTTAAATGAAGGTTCAAGCTAGAATGGTGAAATGAATGTATTAAATGACTTTTGGGGCCTTTTAAAACATAGTATTGAATATGCTAACCATTTCAGTGAACATGTTACATTTATTACCACATACCTACTTGCTCCATCTAACAAAATATATGGCATTGTGATCTGGTGTCTAAGAATTTGTCATGTTCGGTTGGATCTGCATATATTGAACTGCACTGGAACCTGTGAACAGATTTTGCTGCAAGTTTTATGTATTGTATACAGTCATGATTCAAACTATAACAGAATGGTTCATTATTGTGCAGCCAATACAGATATAAACTGTGTATAATTGTAGTTGTTATATCATTTGGGAAGGGTGGAGGATTTTTAACTCAATGGGTTTGATGGATGTTATTAGTTTTCTCCTAATTTTATTATAAACATGAAAAAACTATCTGCCCAAATGTTGTTCACGTGCCTGGGTTTACTACAATACAGTATGTCAATGGAATGTTGACCTGTTTTGTACACATCATAAACAGTTTTGAAATTCACTTTATAAATCTTTCATAGAAGACACTCATATAATTATATATATTCAGTATTGTAGCGATAGCTGCTTTTGCAGCCATTGTTATCCTACTATTTTCTGTTATGTTATTATTTAAAATGACTATAAAAAGTAAGAAAATAAATCTTGAATTACTTACCCAGTGAAGTATATTGTATACCAGTATGTATGTATGTATGTATGTATATCTGTACATTGATTCATTAATAAATGATTTTTGACACTAGTTTGACTTGCATGATGTCTCATTAGTATTCACAGAGCTGTGCATGTTACATTTTTAATGCGTATTACAGAAGGCAATAGGTCAATTCATAGAATAACACAGGGTTCATACACTTCTTTCTAAACCAAGTTCCAGAACTTTTAAAAAGGTCTTTGCCATCTTTTAAAAGGACATCAATTAAAAATTACATTATTTTTGTTTATTTTATAATTCTTCAACTTTGTTGGATTTCCAAGTCTTAGACCCATATGAACTCAATCCTACTAATGATATCACCTCTTCCACCCAGTGCCAGATGTATAAGGTGGTAAAGGTGCCCCTCCAGACTAAGGACTTCCTTTATAAAAAAAAATGTAATAATTATAAAATTAGTTCATTTTTTTTTATTTATCATGTACATGTAATTTAACTTCCATGTTCAGGGGCTCCACAAAAGGTCTAAATCCGGCCCTGCTTCCACCCCCAACCCCCTCACACACATGTATCTACTTATTGACAAAGCTGACAAGTTCACTACTGGTCCACAAACCTGGTTAGTCCTGAAAAGATATTGGTTTCCCTTTTGTTTTGTATCAAAGAAAGATGTCTAGCAGAACTAAACACAACTTTGTATTTTTGTCTTTAATAGTCTTAACCTGTACAGGTCGGTAAACATATGTCATTCTGTAAACAATTTATATATAATAATAGCAATTATTTTTTTTACAGTATTAAGCTTATATTATTCATTAGAAACACTTTTCCCTCCAACCCCAAAGTAAATGTTGAATATTTTTTCACAACCACGCTGTTCAAGAAATTCACAGAACTTGCCCAAGTCCATGTGATACTCTCTACCTTTACCACCTCTAACTTCAAAGTTTAATTCACTGAAAGTATCAAACTTTCGGAAACTTTCTACTGAATCTTTGTTTAACTGAAAGTCTTCTTTTTCTTTAATTGCTATTTTTTTCCAGTTCATTCTCCGTATTCGAAACCACATCTCTTCCACCTGGCTGCCGTAACCTTCAATACAGATAACACCTGGCTTTCCAGGCATACAGAATCCCGTCACTTTGAGCTCATGGGCCCAGTCCAAAATGTCGCGGCGCTTGGTCTTACTATAAATGTGGTGACTGTACACCCACAGACGCGTGAACACGGAATCTACTACTGGGGTTTTCTGTGTCCGAGATGGTGCCTCTTTACTACTAATATATTTGGGTGAATTTTCTTCAAGCCATTGAACAACAGCACCAATACAAATCTCGCCACGTTCCGTCGAGTTTATAAACTCTGTCAGACCTTCGTTCAGCTGGTGATCGGATTCCCGACTCATCTGAGGGGCTCGGAAGAAAACCTCGGGAGCGACGGCTGGATATTTGTGTGGCAGATGTACTACTAGCTCCAACATCTGCTTCTGAAATCAGACACAAAATAAATACAATATCTCCTCACTGTTAAATAAAACCAGACTTGTCAAAAAAACTTTAAATGTTGTTTACGCATCACAAATATTTTTTAAATGGCCAGACTTCATTGTGAACATTATTCCCCCACCCCACCCCCAAATGTTCGCTACACATATGCACAAAAAATGTATAACAGTTTCTGGCTATTATGGGCCTATGGCCTTTATACTGAATAAATTGTCTGTCTTATTCCAACCCCCCCCCCCCCCCCCCTTCAAAATAATAATAATAATAAAAACTGTATGGATAATGAAATGAATGGTGAAGCTGTAGTAGGCCTTTTAGTATGGCACTACCTAACAGAGTTGTGTGCCACGAGTCTAGGTACATAGAACTTGCAGTGTATGGTTAGGCCTTAACTCTCCCTATTGAGCCTAGTGGTGCATTTACTCTGGTTGGAATTTGTAGTGGAATGAAAAATGCCCCATTGCTTGGGAGAGAAATGAACCCAGCTTTTAATCTGAATACATGTACATTATATCAGCCAACATTAAAACAAAAATCAACTTTGTACTTAATGATTTACCACCATATGTTGCTTTTTCTGTAAAGCATACTTTACAAAAATAAAATTATGGAAAAAATTATTTATATATACATGTATAGAGGTTATTACGAGTATAATACATTATTTTTATTCCTAATATATGATATTGACGATACCGAAATACACGAGGGTAATAATCTCTTTATCATATAACCTCAAGCTTAATATAACGTGTTTTGGTAAACTGTACACGCAACTTTAATTCCAGTCAGCCATTACGCGATATTCAAATGACGTAAGAATATGTGGCGCGGTGTATTTTTGAATGGAAATGACGTCAAACTCGAATGACGTCATTTTGGATGTCCTTACATCAAAATAAACTAGGGCCTAACGTTTTTTGTTTTCTGAATGCTGGACAGCTTTCAGTGTAAAATTGCTATTGAAATGTTTTTATTTGATGACTATGAATGCATGCATCAATTATGGAGTGTCACCCATGTGCGTTTGCTTAAATGTCAATAAACCTAGTGCCGTGGCCTCCATTAATTTACATCTAATTTGCAAAGTTATCAAATTCTTAAAGTATGTGATCTGAAAAAATTCACATACTTTGATTGCACTGAAAATGTAAGATATTATATATGTCTCTACACCATTTTTATATATCACCGTGTGACTTCAATAATGAACTAGGAAACCAGTTATGAACGAAAATACTTTCTTTGGTATTTACATCTTTGACATCAACAAAATTGATGAACACTATAGGGAGAAGATATACGACAAAAAACACACCTTATTGCTATTGGCTGCAATCCTGACTGTAAAACCTATACGAGTTCTCAAGTACTACCGGTTATACACTGTACGACAAAATGCACCTTATTGCTGTCAGCTGCAATCGTAACTGTAAAACCTATACGAGTTCTCAAGTACTACCTGTTATACACTGTACGACAAAACATACCTTATTGCTATCAGCTGCAATCCTGACTGTAAAACCTATACGAGTTCTCAAGTACTACCGGTTATACACTGTACGACAAAACGCACCTTATTGCTATCGGCTGCAATCCTGACTGTAAAACCTATACGAGTTCTCAAGTACTGATACTGAATCTTGCCCTCCACAAAGGCCTGCACGTCTGCAAGTGCAGACCGACTGTCCAGACTGAACTCTCCAGGGTTCGGGAACATGCTGGCCAGCATCTCAACCTCGGACAGCTGCAGCTCCAGCAAGTCCTTCAAGTCGGCAGTCACAGCAACATCTTCCATAGTGTCAGGTATTCTCAATCAGTAGACCAGGTGTCCAAACTGGAATAACACAGTCTTTATTGAATAATACATGTAAACATAGAAGTTTAGCATTAATGTTTTTTCTTTTTCTTTCTTCTGTTTTGGGGGTAATAAATATATTTACCATTAACAGTCATTATTAAATAATACATGTAGGCCTAAACATAGAAGTTTAGCATTAATGTTTTTTCTTTTTCTTTCTTTCTTCTTTTTTTTGGGTAATAGATATATTTACCATTAAATACGGTCATAGAAAAAGAAAGAACTTTACCAGAGATTTATGACTCTTATCGATATCAGTTAATTATTTCAATCAATGAGTCGTTTTAAAATTAAGGAGATGAAAAATAACTTGTATGGTAATATCTCCTCTTTTTTTAAAAAATATTAAATAGTCCTAGTTGTTAACTGCATTTACTTTTTCTAAAAATCAATGTTATGTATAATAATATATTGATTCATTATCACTTTTAGAAACGGTTGTTGTATGAAAAAACAAAGTTTGAAAACTAATAACTGATTAATATCAAATTTACCACTCCACTATTTATCCAACATAATAATTTTTATCATATACTACTTCAGGTCCATAGGAACCATATTGGAAGTGAGCGTGCTACACGCTATGATGGGTGAACACAAGCAGATTTTAAATACAAACAATAAAACAAAGTAACCACCCACAAGCACATTTTAAAAACATATACATGTATGTAATATATATAATTATACAAACAAAAAATTATAGATGGGTGAATTATACTGTATTTGCAAATGTTTTAATAACCTAATGATTGCACAACTACGTGTGTGATGTGTCAAAGTTTGTTTTGTTTAATGACACCACTAGAGCACACTGATTAATTAATCATCAGCTATTGTATGTTAAACAGTTGGTGATTATGACAGTCATCAAAAGAAACCCGCTACATTTTTTTATATGCACTTTCCCACAGACAGGAAAGCACATACCACGGCCTTTCAGGGCTAGCTCTGCCACTCATCAAATTTGCCAATTGTGAATTTTTAAAACAATTGGCAAGTTTTATTTTAATTTCGCAAAAACAAATTGTTTAATAATTTATATTTTGTTGGAAAATAGCTATAGGTTTTGCTTTTTTTCGGGATAATTTGGCAAAATTTTCTGATCACCCAGAACTAGCCCTACCTTTGCATTGGTTGGAACGAGAAAAAATCCAATCAGTTGAATGGATCCACTGAGGTGGTTCGATCCTGCAATGCAAGCACCTTAAGTGAGCACTCAACCGACTGAGCTAAATCCTGCCTGCCTGTGTGATGTGTCAAGTTATGTAGTGTAATGCATCTGGCTTTTAACTCTCGTTTTCAGTGGGCAGATCTATGTACGGTACTAAAGCAGGGCTAGCTCTGGGTGTGCAAAACACTTCACCAAATTATGTCCAAAAATACAAAACTCCGTTATTTTTCAGCAAATATCAATTGTTGTATGAATTTTTTTTCACCAAATTAAAATAAAATTCACCAATTGTTCCTAAAATTCGCAATTGGTGAATTTGGCGAGTAACGGAGCTACATGTAGCCCTGCTAAAGTTACACCCATTGTGATACCATAACCTCTCTTAGTTCAATTATTTGCATGTTATTTGTCAATTATCAAAAACTATATATATATATATTTTTTTTTTTTCAATATATTTTCCGGGTAGTAGCATAACTCAACTTCCCCTAAAAACTTCACTTTCAATAGTCAAGATCCTCCTCTTCTTAATAAAAAAGAAAAGGTAAACAGAACGTATCTAACACTATTTTACACTGCCTAATAACCTGGGTCGGTCGATTCAAGAGAATGGTTGACTTTGTGAAAGAGATTTAGCTCAGCTGGTTAAGTGCTCACTTGAGATGCTTGCATCGTTGGATCCATTCAACTGATTGGGTTTTTCTCATTCCAACCAGTGCACCACAACTGGTCAAAGGTCATGGTATGTGCTTTCCTGTCTGTGGGAAAGTGCATATAAAAGATCCCATGCTGCATTAAGGAAAATGTAGCAGATTTCCTCTGATGACTACTAGTCAGAAATATTACCATATGTTTGACATCCAATAGCCAATGATTAATTAATCAATGTGTTCTAGTGGTGTCGTTAAACAAAACAAACTAACTTTTTATGACATGGTGGATGCATGTGTGTGACTAAGACAAGTCTCTGTGAAAATTGCGATAGTGATAGTTTTGTTTGCACGTAGCTCGCATAAGTATAGTTTGTGTAATTTTTTTTTTTTAGCACATTGAATTTGTGACATCATTTACATGTTCATGATAGGTTACCAGGGTTTCTTGCACAAGTAAAACGGGTATCGTGCCATACCTAAACATATTTTCTGATATTTTTTAGTCTGTCCCTTTCTACAAAAATTTTTGGTAAATAATTTCAGATTAGTTTGTCACTGTTTGACATAAGAAGAAAATTAAAAGTGTTTTAAAAATCACAAAAGAATTGAAAATTACAATTTTTGTGTGCAATTTACAAATTAATCAGCTCAGAAATAAATAATTTTTAGTAAATTTTATTGTTAAAAAAAAAGGCATTCCAACTGGGAAGGAATATTATATCTATATAGATTCTTACCTTTTCAAGTTTTTGCTAAAAGTTAAAACCCCATGAATAGTATGATTGATGCCTGGCCCTATCCAAACAAACTTTACAAGTTAATTGTCGAATAAAAGTATTCCCCAATATTTACCAGACAATGCTGATGTAACTTTAAGTGATCTTACATGTTTTTCTGTAAAATGACAGGTGTCTTTCCTTAATCGTGTGATGTCAAAGAATGATAAGCATAAACATAAGCATGAATTCGAAAATGATAACACGTCAAAACGAAACCAGAAAAAAAGAAAAAAAGAAATCTCCACTACTTCCTGTGGACGTATGTTTTCGTTTGTACATCCCTCCATTTTCATTCTTTTTACCATTTTATTTTTATTTTTAATTATTATTCTTCGAGGGGTGGAAGAGAGAGAGAGACACTTAAAGTTTGTTTTGTTTAACGACACCACTAGAGAACATTGATTAATTAATCATCGGCTATTGGATATCAAACAACTGGTAATAATTCTGACACGTATAGTCATGAGAGAAAACCCGCTACATTTTTCCTAATACAGCAAGGGATCTTTTATATGCACTTTTCCACAGACAAGAAAGCACACGTATACCACGGCCTCTGACCAGTTGTGGTGCACTGGTTGGAACGAGAAAAACTAAATCAGTTGAATGGATCGACCGAGGTGGTTCGATCCTGCGACGCAATCACCCTAAGCGAGCACTCAACCGACTGAGCTAAATACCGACCCCCCCCCCCCCCCCCCCCCCCCCACACACACACACTTTAATGTAATACGTACTGATGGCTGAATTAGTCACTGACAAAATTATCTTGTAAATATTTTTATCCTAAAGTTGTCCATAAATATCAGTCTAAAGTTATTAATTAATTCCAAACTTATTATCCAATTACGGTTCAGTCACGCTATCCTGGACACGCACGCACGCACGCGCGCGCGCGCACACACACACACATACACGCACACAGACAGACACACACCTCAGCTATCCGGGCTGTCTGTTCAGGACAGTGGGTTAGAGTTTAGTGAGAGAGAAGTCGTTGTGGTGGTATTTAACCGACCCACTGAGTCGTTAAAACTCGCTCTGGGCGGTAGTCGATCCTGGGTTGGCAATCCAGTACCTACACACCGGCGTTAATTATTAATGACCTCAGTAAAATTGCCAAAACTGACGTTAAAGTTGAGATTTTGTATTGAATACAATGCAAATCAAAATTTTAAAGCAACAGTTTGGCTAATTCAGTGTGTTGTAAATTTGTGTTTATAAGTGATCCCATATTATAAACGGCAGGATTATAAAAATAATATTTGTGAAGAAAATTAAAATTTAATGTTTTCTTCGACCTTTAGTAACCTCTGGTGACCCCGCCCCCCCCCCCCCCCCCCCACACACACACTTTTGAAGTTTTCAAAGCTGACACCCACTACATGGAATAACCATGGTGCTTCTTTTGCCTCTCTCTCTCTCTCTCTCTCTCTCTCTCTCTGGTAAAACGATATTCTATTTGAAGTTTGTTTTGTTTCACGACACCACTAGAGCACATTGATGTATTAATCATCGGCTATTGGATGTCAAAGATTTGGTAATTATGACTCGTAGTCATCAGAGGAAACCCGCTACATGTTTTCTAATGCTGCAAGGGATCTTTTATATGCACTTTCCCACAGACAGGAAAACACATACCGCGGCCTTTGTCCAGTTGTGGTGCACTGCTTGGAACGAGAAAAAACCCAATCAGCTGAATGGATCCATTGAGGTGGTTCGATCCTGCGACGCAAGCACCTCAAGCGATCACTCAACCGACTGAGCTAAATCCCGCCCCATATCCTATTTGAAACCAGTTTTTATTATTATTATTATTATTATTATTATTATTATTATCGAAAAATTAGTCTAACTGAGAAAAGTGACGTGTTAAAGTTGAGGTTTTGTATTGAATAAAATGCAAATCGAAATTTTAAAGCAACAGTTTGGCTAATTCAGTGTGTTGTTTGTGTTTGTAAGTAATCCCACATAAAAGTTATGGCTATGAAGATAATATTTATGAAGAAAATTATAAAATGTTTTTGTTTTTCTTCAAATTTGTATCCCCATGACTTTTAATGACCTCTGGTGACAACCCACACACTTTTCAAAGTTGAACTCTACTAGAATATGATGCACCACACCATCCTACATGGATTAACCATGGCGCTTTGACACTCTCGGCTAGAACGAAATCCTAAAAATATGGACTTAGCCTCAGGCTATGACAATACATCCAAACACGGTGTTTGTGTCGAGGTTTGAACCAAACAGGAGACTCTATGCCTGTAGCTTCGTCACAGGAACGATGATAAAAATCGCCTATTTAAATAATATGCTATGCCTAATTCTAGGAAAATTATAATTTATTTTAACAATCCATTACATATTTATCAATCTTAGTGTTGCTTTTTTTTCTCTCCAAAAAACGAAAGTAAACAAGAAATGTAAACATGATCATATTTCCCTTCCAATCACACACACACACAAACACACACACACACACACACACACACACATTGTTTTGTTTTTAAAATTCTAAACAAATGTCAACAACATGCAACAAATGTGGAAAGTCAAGGCAGAAAGTTATTTAAACGTGAATAAGGGGGTACATTTGTCCCGGTTTGTCCAATATTTTTGGACAAAATATGATGTATGATCGTGTAAACACCGCTTTCGAAACATCCGCTAGGAGGCGTTGCTGATCCCCTTAGCGACCAACGTTGTTGACGTCATCAATGATTTGACGTCACATTATTATTACAGTAAGTTTATGGAAACGCTTGGAAGATCGGTGAGTTTTTCTTGTGATTTCTTCTTCATATTCATATATTTTCAGGCCCTTTAGAAACGATATCTGAAGTGGGGAGGCACTGCCGCAATATCTCTAGTGGGGAGCACAAATCAGATTTTTATCTTTAATTATACAGGGTAGAAAAACAAAACAAAAAACATTCGTCCTCAAATGGGAGTGCCCGTGCTGTACCTCCCATCCCCTTCACAGGGCTCGAAATAGCGGCCTGTGAAAAACAATAAGCAGTCCATTTTCAAACCAAGCAGGTGAAAGAGAAATTCCTGCAGAATTGTTTTTTTTTTGTTTTTTTTTTAAATCGCAGGCAATGTTTTCAGAAATATGTGTATGTTTGTATGTACCATTTCGTATTTATAAAATTAGTAATTTAGCTGTAGCGGGTTTCCGCTCTGTTAAAAGACTATATGCCAAAATTACCAAATGTTTGACACCCAATAGCCGATGATTAATATACCAGTGTGGTCTAGTAGTGTCGTTAAACAAAACATACACACTTTAACTTAAAAATATGGCTTCAACAAACTGAATTCACAACAGCAAGTATAACAGCGTTTACTGCTAAATACGTTATTACTAGTGTTCATGTTTAATGTTAGCGGCCATCTTGGATTTGGTAACCTTATGCTTGAAAATAATTCCACCCTATTTTTTTAAGCCTTTACAACCCAAAGATACAAAATCAAGTGAAAATTCGTTTAAGAAAAATATGCACGACATTACAGAAGAGCCTACACTATGTACTAAAAAACCCCAACCCCACAAATTAGTATTCAGCAGGGTGTATTCTGTCATGTGGGTTTTGTTTGTTTTTTGTTTTTATCAAACCAATAAAGTGGCATAGCGGGGGGTGGGGTGGGGTGGCACGCGGTCCATGGCCTCTCCAATCAAATTTATTTTTATTTTTTATTGTATTAAATTTTATAAAATGATACATACATAAAACTCGCTCTGGGCGGTAGTCGATCCTGGGTTGGCAATCCAGTACCTACACACCGGCGTTAATTATTAATGACCTCAGTAAAATTGCCAAAACTGACGTTAAAGTTGAGATTTTGTATTGAATACAATGCAAATCAAAATTTTACAGCAACAGTTTGGCTAATTCAGTGTGTTGTAAATTTGTGTTTATAAGTGATCCCATATTATAAACGGCAGGATTATAAAAATAATATTTGTGAAGAAAATTAAAATTTAATGTTTTCTTCGACCTTTAGTAACCTCTGGTGACCCCGCCCCCCCCCCCCCCCCCCCCCACACACACACACTTTTGAAGTTTTCAAAGCTGACACCCACTACATGGAATAACCATGGTGCTTCTTTTGCCTCTCTCTCTCTCTCTCTCTCTCTCTCTCTCTGGTAAAACGATATTCTATTTGAAGTTTGTTTTGTTTCACGACACCACTAGAGCACATTGATGTATTAATCATCGGCTATTGGATGTCAAAGATTTGGTAATTATGACTCGTAGTCATCAGAGGAAACCCGCTACATGTTTTCTAATGCTGCAAGGGATCTTTTATATGCACTTTCCCACAGACAGGAAAACACATACCGCGGCCTTTGTCCAGTTGTGGTGCACTGCTTGGAACGAGAAAAAACCCAATCAGCTGAATGGATCCATTGAGGTGGTTCGATCCTGCGACGCAAGCACCTCAAGCGATCACTCAACCGACTGAGCTAAATCCCGCCCCATATCCTATTTGAAACCAGTTTTATTATTATTATTATTATTATTATTATTATTATTATCGAAAAATTAGTCTAACTGAGAAAAGTGACGTGTTAAAGTTGAGGTTTTGTATTGAATAAAATGCAAATCGAAATTTTAAAGCAACAGTTTGGCTAATTCAGTGTGTTGTTTGTGTTTGTAAGTAATCCCACATAAAAGTTATGGCTATGAAGATAATATTTATGAAGAAAATTATAAAATGTTTTTGTTTTTCTTCAAATTTGTATCCCCATGACTTTTAATGACCTCTGGTGACAACCCACACACTTTTCAAAGTTGAACTCTACTAGAATATGATGCACCACACCATCCTACATGGATTAACCATGGCGCTTTGACACTCTCGGCTAGAACGAAATCCTAAAAATATGGACTTAGCCTCAGGCTATGACAATACATCCAAACACGGTGTTTGTGTCGAGGTTTGAACCAAACAGGAGACTCTATGCCTGTAGCTTCGTCACAGGAACGATGATAAAAATCGCCTATTTAAATAATATGCTATGCCTAATTCTAGGAAAATTATAATTTATTTGAACAATCCATTACATATTTATCAATCTTAGTGTTGCTTTTTTTCTCTCCAAAAAACGAAAGTAAACAAGAAATGTAAACATGATCATATTTACCTTCCAATCACACACACACACACATACACACACACACACACATTGTTTTGTTTTTAAAATTCTAAACAAATGTCAACAACATGCAACAAATGTGGAAAGTCAAGGCAGAAAGTTATTTAAACGTGAATAAGGGGGTACATTTGTCCCGGTTTGTCCAATATTTTTGGACAAAATATGATGTATGATCGTGTAAACACCGCTTTCGAAACATCCGCTAGGAGGCGTTGCTGATCCCCTTAGCGACCAACGTTGTTGACGTCATCAATGATTTGACGTCACATTATTATTACAGTAAGTTTATGGAAACGCTTGGAAGATCGGTGAGTTTTTCTTGTGATTTCTTCTTCATATTCATATATTTTCAGGCCCTTTAGAAACGATATCTGAAGTGGGGAGGCACTGCCGCAATATCTCTAGTGGGGAGCACAAATCAGATTTTTATCTTTAATTATACAGGGTAGAAAAACAAAACAAAAAACATTCGTCCTCAAATGGGAGTGCCCGTGCTGTACCTCCCATCCCCTTCACAGGGCTCGAAATAGCGGCCTGTGAAAAACAATAAGCAGTCCATTTTCAAACCAAGCAGGTGAAAGAGAAATTCCTGCAGAATTGTTTTTTTTTTTTTTTTTTAAATCGCAGGCAATGTTTTCAGAAATATGTGTATGTTTGTATGTACCATTTCGTATTTATAAAATTAGTAATTTAGCTGTAGCGGGTTTCCGCTCTGTTAAAAGACTATATGCCAAAATTACCAAATGTTTGACACCCAATAGCCGATGATTAATATACCAGTGTGGTCTAGTAGTGTCGTTAAACAAAACATACACACTTTAACTTAAAAATATGGCTTCAACAAACTGAATTCACAACAGCAAGTATAACAGCGTTTACTGCTAAATACGTTATTACTAGTGTTCATGTTTAATGTTAGCGGCCATCTTGGATTTGGTAACCTTATGCTTGAAAATAATTCCACCCTATTTTTTTAAGCCTTTACAACCCAAAGATACAAAATCAAGTGAAAATTCGTTTAAGAAAAATATGCACGACATTACAGAAGAGCCTACACTATGTACTAAAAAACCCCAACCCCACAAATTAGTATTCAGCAGGGTGTATTCTGTCATGTGGGTTTTGTTTGTTTTTTGTTTTTATCAAACCAATAAAGTGGCATAGCGGGGGGTGGGGTGGGGTGGCACGCGGTCCATGGCCTCTCCAATCAAATTTATTTTTATTTTTTATTGTATTAAATTTTATAAAATGATACATACATAGTATGAGTTGCCCCCCCCCCCCGCCGCCGCCTCCAATATGGGTTAGCCCCATAGATAAATTCCTCCCCAATATAATATCCTGGCTACGCAAGTGACTTAAAGCCCCTGAGTGTTTAATTCGGTCAATGCAATATAGTGATAAGTATATACTATCCCTGTTGAAAAATTACCATATGACACGAGGTGTTTGATAACTTATCTTTATAATACCCAATAATATAAAAGTATTTCAATGAGGTGAGTTACAGCTGTCTAGGCGCGTGTGCTAGGAATTTTAGTAGTGGGAACAAAACGTCACAGAAACAAAACGCTTACAATAACAGTAACGCGGTAACAGTTTCTGTGCTGTGTTCAGTGACGGTGGTCAACGCTAAAATTCAAGAGTATTGGGTTTCAACTCATCTAAATACTAATTCTTGGGTTATAAAACTCCAAAAGAGCAACTGATCTCTGTCTGGTCTGAAAATGGGTTAGTACTAATTTTGCTATTCAGATGCCAAGAAATCGCGTCTAGGCTATTTAAAAATGGTTTATAAAAACAAACGTTCTAATACTATACAAAGTAATCCTTAAAATAGTAAACAAATTATTGTTTTAAAATGGGTAATTTTGCAATTCAGATGCCAAAAAATCACGTTTAAAAGCAAAGCAATTTAAACATGTTCTTGGGGGAGTATACCAGACCCACCCCTAAACGACCCTGATGATTACCTCCACCCGAACCTACTTAACAGGTGATACCTGGTGCGTTTAATGCTATCTAAATAATAATAATAATAAAACATGCAAAATAATCCTTAAAATAGTTAATTATTGTTTAGAAATGCCTAATTTTGCGATTCAGATGCCAAGAAATCACGTTTAAAGTCATCCAGTTTTAACATTTTCACAGGGGAGCATATCCCCGGACGGCCCTAGACGTCGCGATCCCTGATCAATTACCCCCCACATACATACACTTACTGGGGAGATCTGGTGTAGTTAAGGCCATCTAAATAAAAACATGCTCTGGTTATATTACTATACAAAGTAATCCTTATAATAGTTTGTTAAAAATGACTAATTTTGCGATTCAGGTGCCCATTTTGTTAATTTTCACGCGGGAGCATACCCCCCGAACCCCTGGACGTCCCAAACCCTGATCAAGATTTTCAAGATTTATTAAACAACACTCAGACACATTACAATGTGTAACAAGAGGACATTTTCAAATACATAATTAACATACATGACAAGAACAGGCGTCAACTTAGAAGTATCTATAATTAACAGAACACAAGATATGCAAACAAAATAGCTAAAATATGCGGAGAAACGTCAGTTCACAAGACAAGATAATCTTTTAATAAATATAGCTACATAATGACAGCATACCTTTCATTTTAAAAACGCTAGGATTAATTATATAGTATTGTTTTATATATTTTCTTCTAATATTTTCAATATTATAATTTTTACAATTAAATAAATAATGGTATTCATCTCCAATATCGGTATTACAAAGTTTGCATATTCTATTTTCTCTAGGAACGTTAAACCATCTGCCAGTTTCGATTGGTAATCTTAAATTTGACGTACGCAATTTAGTTATCCAGCATCTAGTTTGGTATGATAATCTCGACAAATAGGTTTCGAAATAAAATTCTGTTTAAATAATGTATAAAATTGACCCCTAGAAGAGTTTGTAATTTCCGAGAACCACTGTTGTATAAATTGATCACAGAGGTTTTGTTTTAATTCTTGTTTATACGATTTGAAATCATTATTTTGATTGATATAGATGTACCCCATTCCCGAGTTATCGAAAATACTTTTTATGAATTTCAACCATTTAAATTGATTTCCTTCACCACTGTTTAAAGAGAACATTGATTTATATAAAATACTACTAAGTTTATTTTCGTCTTTAAGCAGTTTACTCCAAAATGACACCATACGTAACTTTACTTGTATTTCTAAAGGGAACCTTCCTAGTTCTCCATATACCATAAAATTTGGGGTACTTTTTTTTACCTTCAAAATCCGTTTGCAAAACTGGAGATGAATTTTTTCTATTATTTGTAAATTTTCATAACCCCAAATTTCTGATCCATATAATAAAATCGGTTCAACCATTGAATCAAAAAGTTTTAATTGTATATGAACTGGTATGCTAGTGTTCCGTATCCCTGGTCGTGTACGCCCCAACACTGGAGCAGCTGCCTACAACACCGACCAGAGGAATATTCCCGCACCGGTACGACAGACAACGGGGCAGCTTCCACATCAACAGCATGGAATCCCGCACCGGTGCACTGAGTACCATGCTGACGATGGAGCACGACGGCGTATACCAGCAGGCATACGTGGGGGAAGGCTCCACACACCGTCAGACCCACGACATGCTGCGCAGGGTGTTCGCGCAGCACTACGGGGACATCGTCAGCAGGTACCAGAGGGAGATGCATCACCTCCCCAACTTCGACAGTGATGCCTAAACACCGCACCAGCCCTTAAGGCTAACCTCGTTCGTATAGGTCGGTACGTTTAGGCTTAAATTTTAAAAATCCGACACCCTTTAAATTTTTGGCCGAACCGTCTAAATTTGCGTTCAATCACCAGCAATATTTCGGACATAACGCAACAAATTACTTCAACTTTTTGGCTTAATTCTCCTGAGAAATTTCAAAATTATTACCGCCGCCTCTTCCGCCTCTGCCGGTCTTCGGTGCTCCTTGTGCCAAGTCGTAAGCGAGAAGACAACCACCCCCTCCCCCCCCCCCCTCCCTGTCTTGAACGGAAGAGCTTGCTTCGCAAGCACTTGCGCCCACAACAGGCGTGCGCTACAACAGCTTGTTCTGAATGTGCATGTTAAACCCTATGACCTGACCTGACCTGTTCCGTATTTTTTTGTATATGGCAAAGAGTGCTTTTTGAGCTTGGTCTACAAGATGTTGCTTTGCATTAGAAAAATTCCCATTATATTTAAAACAAATTCCTAAATAACAGTAATAATCAACAGTTTCCAATCGTTCATCTTGCAGCATAAATTTAACATTAGACCTCGACTTCCTCTTGCTAAAAATCACAACTTTTGTTTTATTCACATTAATGCTAAGATTCCAAGAGTTAAAATAGTCATCAAATATATCTAAAGCATGTTGCATACCTTCAAGAGTTTCGGAGAAAATTACAGTATCATCTGCATACAATAGTACGAAAATTTCAATAAATATATGTAATTTGTTTTGGCAATTTTCTTTAATTATTTCCAGAGGAGATCCTTGAAGCATTTTTAAAAAATCTTCAAGATCATTTAGAAATATTGAAAATAAAAATGGTGATAAATTTCCCCCCTGCCTCACGCCTGTTAGACAAGGGAAAAAATCTGATTTCTTATTATTAATTTCAACGCATGATTTAATGTTTCTATACAAATTAAAAATTATTTTAAAGCATTTACCTTTAATCTGACATTTTTGTAATTTTCTCCATAGCCCCGTACGCCAGACAGTCAAAGTCCTTTCGAAAATCAACAAAAGTACAGTATAATTTTTTACCAAACGACAGATATATCGACAGTAAAACATGCATACAATATATGTTATCGCTCGTTGAATGACCTTTGCGAAATCCAGCTTGATTCCTGTTTATTAACTTTACTTCAGTAGCAAAAAGGTTTAGTCTGTTATTAATAATGGCAGTAAACAGTTTACCAACACAACTGATTAGAGTTATAGCTCTATAGTTGTCGGGATCCTGTGGGTTACCTTTATTTTTATATATTGGTTTAATTATTCCCACTGTCCAGCTGTCTGGTATGATACCCGTGTCTAATATAATATTAAACAACTTAAAATAGACTGGGATTAACAGAGTAGAATTTTTTTTTAGATATTCGTTAAGTATTCCATCAGCACCTGGAGCTTTGTTATTTTTTAACTTTAAGATTGTTTCAGATATTTCATTTTCAGTTATAACACCATTAAGAATGTTGTCAAACAAGGGATTTTCACACAATTCATTTATGTTTATATCGTCCGTTCTTTCATCTATATCAACATGCGTATCTGCATTTAACGTTTTAAAATATTCATATAATGTATTTATTGGAATATCATGGTTTTTACGCTTATTATTTGAAAATTTATTCAAAGTATTCCAAAAGGCTTTTGGGTTACATTTTGATAATGAATCAAGTTCTTTGGCACATTTTTCTTGATGTTTTTTTATAATTTAAATTAAGCTCTTGCTTGTATTCTTTGGATCTTTTTTTCAATAACATTTTGACATCATTAGACTTATTTGCTGAGTACCTGTGTTTTACTTCATGAAATGCATCTCTCTTTATTTTACACTCGTTGTTAAACCATGGCTTCGAATTACCAGAAGTATATCTATGTTTTGATAAACCAAACAAACTGGTTGCTGAATTGATAAATAAACTACCTAGATCGGTTACAATATGATTTACCTGTTCAGTGGTAACACTATCACTATCAATAAGGCTATCCAGAACTCCATTAATTTTTGCTAACAAATCATCGTCATTAAGTGCCTGTTTAAATTCGTCTGCTTTATTTTCATCCCATCGTATATGGTTAAGGTGTATGTCAGGGTTATCTGCACGAAGTTGGGCACAGTCATTTTAACTTATTACAAAGTGTAACTGCCTGTGTATATCGGAGAACATCGGGTTAAAATCAATGATTTCAAATTCAGTAAGTAATTTAAAGGCATCTGGTGCAAGTATTAAGTAATCAACTAGACTAGACTCTTTACACGTCATACGTCCAACATTTTGATCTTTAAATAACCGACCATTGGCAATAAACAAGGCACACCGTTTACACATTTCTATCAATTTTATACCATAGTTATTGTGTCTTGTACTATCCTCACTGGTTCTTTCTAAAGGAATATTTAAATCAACAAGTTTTTTAAATGAAAACATATTTTCCAAAAGTAACTCATCACTAACTATTTCTAACATTTCTATTAAGTGTTCATCAGGCATAACCAAGTCAAGCATTGTAGACGTTCTGGAATTAAAATCACCAAGGAGAAAAATATTGTTAGTATCACTAGAAAACATAATCATTTCGTCTTCTAATTCATAAACAGCATTATCACTGCCCACTTTCCCCACTTTAGCTGCGAGATCTAGGTTTCTGAGTACAATTCAATAAGTTCTCATTCGTTTCTGTTTACAGTTTGTTCATTCTCTCTCTTTTTAGTTGTTTGGTCCTCATTATTAGTTGCTCAGATCTCGTTATTGATTTCTGTTACAGTTTGTTTAGTTCCTATTCGATTCTGTTTGTTCATTCTTCGGTAGTTTCTGTTACACTTGTTCTGTATTCATTGATGTTTGCTTCTGTTTGTTCAGATCTCGTTATTGGTTTCTTTTACAGTTTGTTCAGTCCTCATTTGTTTCTGTTTACAGTTTGTTCATTTCTCATTAATGTTTGTTACAGTTTGTTATGTTCTCATTTGTTTCTGTTACAGTTTGTTTTGTTATCATTATTGACCTTTGTTACAATTTGTTCAGTTCTCATTATTTACTTCTGTTACTATTTGTTGTTTTCATTATAGATATATATTTTAGTTTGTTCACTTCTCATTGTTGATTTCTGTTACAGTTTGTTTAGTTATCGTTATTGGTTTCTTTTACAATTTGTTTAGTTCTCATTTGTTTCTGTTTACAGTTTGTTCAGTTTTCATTATTGATATCTGTTAGTTTCTTACGTTCACATTGTTGGTTTCTGTTAGTTTGTTCAGTTATCTTTCGTTTCTGTTTACAGTTTGTTAATTTCTCATTAGTTTATGTTACAGTGAGTTTGTTCTCTTCTCGTTGTTGATTTCTGTTACAGTTTGTCCTGTTCTCATTATTGATTTATGTTACAAGTTATTTAGTTTTCATTCGTTTCTGTTTACAGTTTGTTCATCTCTCATTAGTTTGTTATACTAGTAGTTTGTTCTGTTCTCATTATTGATTTCTGTTAGTTTGTTTAGTTCTTATTCGTTTCTGTTACATTGTTTTCTGTATTCATTTATTTTTATTACAGTTTGTTTAGATCTCGTTATTGGTTTCTTTTACAGTTTGTTCAGTCCTCATTTGTTTATGTTTACACTTTGTTCATTTCTCAGTAATTTCTGTTACAGTTTGTTCTGTTCTCATTTGTTTTTGTTACAGTTTGTTCTGTTATCATTATTGATTTTTGTTACAGTTTGTCCAGTTCTCGTTATTTAATTCTCTTACTGTTTGTTGTTTTCATTATAGATACATGTTACAGTTTGTTGACTTCTCATTATTGATTTGTGTTACAGTTTGTTCAGTTCTCGTGCTTGGTTTCTTTTACAGTGTGTTTAGTTTTCATTCGTTTCTGTTTATAGTTTGTTAATTTCTCATTTGTTTTTGTTAGTTTGTTCTTTCTCATTATTGAATTCTGTTAGTTTGTTTAGTTCTAATTATTGATTTCTGTTACAGTTTGTTTAGTTCTTCTCATTATTGATTTCTGTTACAGTTTGTTTAGTTCGTCTCATTATTGATTTCTGTTACAGTTTGTTTCGTTCTTCTAATATTGATTTCTGTTACAGTTTGTTTAGTTCTAATTATTGGTTTTTGTTACAGTTTGTTTAGTTCTTCTAATTATTGGTTTCTGTTACAGTTTGTTTAGTTCTTCTCATTATTGAATTCTGTTAGTTTGTTTAGTTCTAATTATTGATTTCTGTTACGGTTTGTGTAGTTCTTTTAAATATTGATTTCTGTTACAGTTTATTTAGTTCTTCTAAATATTGATTTCTGTTGCAGTTTGTTTAATTCTAATTATTGGTTTCTGTTACAGTTTGTTTTGTTCTAATTATAGGTTTCTGTTACAGTTTGTTTAGTTCTTCTCATTATTGATTTCTGTTACAGTTTGTTTAGTTTGTCTCATTATTGGTTTCTGTTACAGTTGTTTAGTTCTTCTCATTATTGAATTCTGTTAGTTTGTTTAGTTCTTCTAATTATTGATTTCTGTTACGGTTTGTGTAGTTCTTCGAAATATTGATTTCTGTTACAGTTTGTTTAGTCCTTCCAATTATTGGTTTCTGTTACAGTTTACTTCTTCTCATTATTGATTTCTGTTACAGTTTGTTTAGTTCGTCTCATTATTGGTTTCTGTTACCATTTGTTTAGTTCTTCTCATTATTGAATTCTGTTAGTTTGTTTAGCTCTTCTAATTATTAATTTCTGTTACAGTTTGTTTAGTTCTTCTAATTATTGATTTCTGTTACAGTTTGTTTCATCCTTCTAATATTGATTTCTGTTACAGTTTGTTTAGTTCTTCTAAATATTGATTTCTGTTACAGTTTGTTTAGTTCTAATTATTGGTTTCTGCTACAGTTTGTTTAGTTCTTCTAATTATTGATTTCTGTTACAGTTTGTTTAGTTCTTCTAATTATTGATTTCTGTTACAGTTTGTTTAGTTATCATTATTAATTTCTGTTACAGTCTGTTTAGTTCTCATTCATTTCTGTTTAGTTTAATTTATCATTATTTTCTGGTACAGTTTGTTCAGTTTTCATTTTTGGTTTCTGTTGCAGTTTGGCCGTTCATATTACCGATTTCTGTTAAAGTTTCATCCGTTGTCAATACTAGTTTATGTTTGTTATGTTTCCATTATTGATGTCAGTTATAATTTGTTCAGTTTGCATTATTGGTTTATGCTACAGCTTGCTTAGTGCGCATAGTGGACTTTGTTAGGCCTATAATTTGTTAAGTTAGCATTTCTGATTTATGTTACAGTGTTCAATTATATCGTGATTGTTGTCCATTGTAATTTATTCAGTTCGCATTGTTGATTTTTGTTGCAATTTGTTCATTTCTCTTTATAAGTTTATGTTATAGAGTGTTTGGTTCTTATTAGTTTATATTGCAGTTTGTTCAGTTCTTATTATTAGTTTCTGCTACAGTGTTCAGTTCTCATTATTGGTTTATGTTATACTTTGTTCATTTCTCATTCGTTTCTGTTTACAGTTTAATCTGTTCTCATTAATTTAGTTTATGTTACAGTGTAAGCAGTTTTCATTATTGCTTTCTGCTACAGTTCCATGTTCAGTTCTCATTCATCATTCGTTTCATTATTAGTTTACATTACCATTTGTTCAGTTCTCATTACTGGTTTGTTACAGTTTGTTCAGTTTTCATTATCGATGCCTGTTTGTTCAGTTCACACTATTGGTTTATGTTCAGTTCTCTTTCGTTTCTATTTACAGTTTGTTCATTTCTAATTAGTTTAAGTTACAGTGAGTTTGTTCTCTTCTCATTATTGATTTCGGTTGCAGTTTGTTCAGTTCTCTATCGTTTGTTTACAGTTTGTTAATTTCTCATTAGTTGATATTAGTTTGTTCTGTTCTTATTATTGGTTTATGTTACATTTTGTTTAGTTCTTGTTCGTTACTGTTTAGTTTGTTAATTTCTCATTAGTTTATGTTACAGTTTGTACTGTATTCATTGATTTGTGTTAGTTTGTTAAGTTCTCGATATTTAATTATGTTACTGTTGTTACCATTATTGATTGCTGTTACACGTTGTTCACATATCATTATTTATTTCTGTTACAGTTTGTTCAGTTCTCATTACTTTGTGTTACAGTTTCTTCTGTTCTCATTGGTTTCTGGTACAGTGTATTCTATTCTAATTATTCTTTTCTATTAAAGTTTGTTCACTTCTCATTTGTTTCTGTTTATAGTGTGTACATTTCCTATTAGTTTGTGTTACAGTTTGTTGTGTTCTTATTAGTTTATATTACAATTTGTTCTGTTCTCATTAATTTCTGTTTGTTTGTTCTGTTCTCATTACTGATATATGTTACAGTTTGTTTGGTTCTAATTCGTTTCTGTTTAGAGTTTGTTCATTTCTCATTAGTTTATGTTACAGTTTGGACTGTTCTCGATATTGTTACAGTTTGTTTAATTTCATTCGTTTCTCTTTACATTTTATTATTTTCTCATTAGTTTTTTAAAATATTTATTACAGTTTGTTCTGTATTCATTGATTTCTGTTAAAGTGTTTTCATTATTTTGTCATTATTTAATTATATTACTCTTTGTTGTTCTCATTATTGCTTTCTGTTACACTTTGTTCAGTTCTGGTTATTGGTTTCTTTTACAGTGTTACATTCTCATTAATTCTTTTTACAGTTTGTTCGTGTCTCATTAGTTTCTGTTAGTGTGTTCTGTTCTCATTGGTTTCTGTTACAGTTTGTTCTGTTCTCATTATTTATTTCTATTACAGTTTGTTCAGTTTTCATTCGTTTCTGATAATCCAGATACCGACTCCAAACCCTGAGTGAGTGCTCCGCAAGGCTCAATGGGTAGGTGTAAACCACTTGCACCGGCCAGTGATCCATAACTGGTTAAACAAAGGCCATGGTTTGTGCTATCCTGCCTGTGGGAAGCGCAAATAAAAGATCCCTTGCTGCTAATAGAGTAGCCCATGAAGTGGTGACAGCGGGTTTCCTCTCAAAATCTGTGTGGTCCTTAACCATATGTCTGACGCCATATAACCGTAAATAAAATGTGTTGAGTGCGTCGTTTAATAAAACATTTCTTTCTTTTTTCTTTCGTTTTTGTTTTGAGTTTGTTCATTTCTCATTAGTTTATATTACAGTGTGTTCTGGTTTCATTTTTAATCGATGTTATAGTTTGTTTAGTTCTCATTCGTTTTTGTTTACAGTTTGTTCATTTCTCATTAGTTTCTGTTACAGTTCTGTATTCATTTTTGATGTCTATTACAGTTTGTTAAGTTCTCATTATTTAATTCTGTTACTGTTTGTTGTTCACATTTTTTTTTATTCTGTTACCGTTTGTTCACCTCTTACATTTGTTTATTTAAAAACAAGTTTATTGCCCCCAAAATGTGTTATGGTAATGTCAGAGATGGGGCCCCAAGTTCATTACCTTACATGTTACATATAGCAAATAATATAACATATTGATATCAGAATAAAACAGATCAATTACAAAGTTGAAATAAAATGTAGACTAAATAAATATATTAGGGAAGGATAAAAGATAAGTAGATATTATTCCCAAACTGGCTTCGTGACTGAAACAAATATATTATAAAAATACTGTAGTGTCTTAACTGTAGCATTCTAGAACTCTCGACCAAGGTTCCCGGTTGTCATCAAAGTTTGTATGTAAATATATATGTATGTATGTGTGTATGTATGTACTTCTCTATTTGTAACTTGTCTTTGATGAAATGTTTAACTCCTATTTCATTTAGTGTACTCTTTAGTAACTTTGTTTTATACAAATGTATATGTAATATTTTACGTTAACAATTAACCAATTTACAAAAATGTTTTTACTATTTATAATTCCAAATAAAACTGGTTCTATTCATCTGGATAAAATCACCTTTTTTATAATAACGAATCGTCTGTAGTATGGCAGTCATAAAATAGATGCTGAAGTGTTTTTGGCTCATGTGAGCAAAAATTACAAATGTTAGAATCAATTAATTTTATTTTTGCAGAAAACATATTTTTTTAAGATTCCTTTTCTTAATTTGAATAAGATAATCTCCGTATATTACTAACTGCTTAGTTGCTAACCCTTTTACAGAATGGAATAGAGTTAACCATCTGGAGTGTGACAGAAAATGTCTAACAAGTTTCTTGGACAGTACGTCTTACTGATAGTCAATAGTGACTGCCTTCGACTACCTTTAAAAATCAATAGTAAAAACAAGCTTGGCACTCATATTCATTGACGTAGCCAGAACTTTATATTGGAGGGCACCCACATGGGGTGGGACACTAACTCTGTCAGACAAATGTACAAGACATTATACATGGTGGGTCCGGACTGAGGAGAGCGAAATTTTTAGGGGGATGTGGCCATGCTTGAAAATGCATTGAAACAATTCTTGGAGTGGAAACGGGAATATCGACCTCCATCATCACCCCCTGCACACGAACATGCCTAACCTTTAATTTGTTTAATTAAAAAAACATTGTTTGTTTTCAGGCGCAGGGGAAGAGGCTGGTTTGTATGAATCACCTGATACTTAGTCGAAGATGGAGGGATTGGGAAAAAAATTCATTTCGTTTAAGGCCCGTCTACACGATCATTCATTTGTCCAAAAACATTGTTGGACAAGCTGCGACAAATGTTCCCACTTGTTGTGCATCAAATGTATGACCGTGTAGACCACTTTTTCAACAAAGTTAGTCAAGGCCGTCGCAAGATTTACCTGCATGCTTCATCTTTTAGAAACTGTTGCAGCTTGTCCTCACTTATAACCAATCAGACACTTTAGATCGGCCAATAACCAAAGATATACATCACATGATGTCCAAAATGGCAGTATCAACACAAGATAAGAATGTATGGTCTCTCCGAGATGTCATGAAAGTGATTAACCTTTATGAGCAAAGGTCCTGTCTTTATAACGTTTCAGTCCATGAATTCATACAAAGCAACCGGCCTCGGTGACGTCGTGGCAGGTCATCGGTCTACAGGCTGGTAGGTACTGGGTTCGGATCCAGTCGAGGCATGGGATTTTTAATCCAGATACTGACTCCAAACCCTGAGTGAGTGCTCCGCAAGGCTCAATGGGTAGGTGTAAACCACTTGCACCGACCATTGATCCATAACTGGTTCAACAAAGGCCATGGTTTGTGCTATCCTGCCTGTGGGAAGTGCAAATAAAAGATCCCTTGCTGCTAATCGGAAGAGTAGCCCATGTAGTGGCGACAGCGGGTTTCCTCTCAAAATCTGTGTGGTCCTTAACCATATGTCTGACGCCATATAACCGTAAATAAAATGTGTTGAGTGCGTCGTTAAATAAAACACTTCTTTCTTTCATACAAAGCAGACGAGAAAGGTGGCTATAGTTTGGAAGTGTTTGTGTGTGTGGGGGGGGGGGGGCTTTGTGGTGGTTATGATGAGTTTTGTTTTACGAGTGTTTATTTGTTATTTGTTGGGGTTTTAATATTTATTTTCAAACGTGCTAAATGCCCTCTATTTTGAATTAATTGTTATAGTGAAATGTAAAACCATTGCCCTTCCCAACACTTGTTGGTTATGCACAGATCCACATTTAAAGGCTAATTATTTGGAATAGGAAGTATATTTTTAAGCTTAGTGATAGCCAAGGAGCTATAGGTGGGTATTTAAGATGCCAGGATCTGGTATGCATAAATCTCAGCTGAAGATTCACAAATAACTGTGGTCATCTACCTTACACACCGTGCCTTCATGCTAACTGGTTGGGAACCGTGATGAAAATTGCCCATTTTAAAAAATCTGTTATGCCCAAGTCTAGCAAAATTTAAATTTATATGAACAGTCCATTACATATTTATAAATCTTAATGCTTTTGTTTTCAGCAATGAAAGTAAATAACAAGTTTTGTATCTTGTACACATTACATTACGTCAATACACTGTCACTGTCTTAGGGACCAACTAAAGTTACAACAGGTACAGAGGTCTCTGATCAGAGAAAGAAATGTTTTATTTAACGACGCACTCAACACATTTTATTTACGGTTATATGGCGTCAGACATATGGTTAAGGACCACACAGATTTTGAGAGGAAACCCGCTGTCGCCACTACATGGGCTACTCTTCCGATTAGCAGCAAGCTGACCAGAGAAGTCGGGATAGTCTACGAGCCAACATTTGATCTCGCCAATAGTTAGATCACGTCTTCTGTCAGCTTTCGGACAGCTAGTCAAGATTGGTATAGACGTAACACACGCTAACGCACTTGCTGAATATACACAGACAAGTTTAGGTGTGCCCTACAGTTCAACAACACCAGAATTCGCTTCTATCATTCAGGTGCGAGATTTGTAGATGTGAAGGTAAAATATGGCAGAGTAATATTAATTATAGGTGTTATGCGGTGGAATTTTACATTATAGGACTCCTCTGTACATTATCGAAGGAAACCTGACAAGTATCAGGTATATAGAGGGTTCTCCCCGAGTGTCTTGTGATATCATAATTTATCAACACGTTGATAAAAGTATGATCGAGGCAAGCCTCGGATTTCATACTTTTATCAACGACTGCTGATAAATTGTGATATTACAAGACACGAGGGGGGTATTCTTTTTATCATCCATTATCATTCTTTACATTTGCGAAAGTTGTAAACAATGTTAGTAATGTGGATTGAATGTCAGCGGTAAACTAACTAGCGGAACGGTAGTGGCGTGACGTCACTAATGGTAGGTTTAGCGCAGTGACGTAACAAAACATTGTCTTGTTATTAAATTTGACCAATCACGATTATAAGAAGCGATATGTCCTGCGGAGATATCGCAAATTATAGTGTCAGCGATATCTCCTACAAAAGCCTTTAATGGATGATAAAGGGACGATATGTTTTTAGCCTTTAGCTCTTCGGTCACGTCGCCAAAGTAGCCTTGGTGTTTGTTTTACACGGCAATGCCAGATCCGACCATGCCAGGGTTGTAACATATTTCCTCATACAAAATGGTATCCAGCATATGAAGCGGTCGGCATTCTCACACTTGTCACCTATTAAACATGTCTGGTACGAGTTGGCACAGGATTGAGAGACAATCATAGGAAGCAGATGTTCCAGAATTGGGACAATTCCGCTAGCAGAGTGGCAGGCAATACTATAGAAGTTCGTTATTTTGTGTTTTGTGGGACTTTGGTTTTTGTTTAACCCCAGGCTACTCACAATTGGTCTAACGTTTTCCTCACCTGTTTACAGTGCCAATTTGTATGCAGAACTAACAAAACGTTATGCTATGATTTGTTTTACTAATCATTACTATGGTAATATTTAAAAACACAAAATGCTTTGAAAGTGTCATTTGGCAGGTTTCGAACCTACTGCACCGATTCGAATGGCATTTGATAGCCCAGCGTCTTATCCATTCTGCCAACGTGACTTCTTAAAAAATAGCACTTAAACCGGTAGTTAAGACCGTGTACTGTCAAATATTAGGTTCAAAACAAATGTAACAATTTTGTACTTATATACATCAATTTTATAACGTGCGTGGTGCCAATGGCGCACTCGGGGAACAATAGTAAACCCAGTAAACATAATGTTTAAAAACACAAACAGGGTTTCTGCCAGAGAATACCAAAGGTAAACCAAAAAGCAAAATCTACCAAGTGACAATACAGATAATTTTGTTACAGATATCATTGATATCAAGTGACTGAAAAGCTTGTGTATATTTAATTCTTGGTTATTTGGGTTTTTTTATTTCGATATCAAACAATTATAAGTTATATGTTAATAAATATAAACGTAATGGATATTAAACAGTTTTAATGAAATATTGTTATAATTATAATGATTTTATCGCAGGTAAATTTAACGTTTTGCCAGTTTTTCGTGCTGATCTGCATACAAAACTGACTCCAAAAGAGTGTGACAAATTTCTTTTCAAACCCCACTCGTAAATTGTATATCGTTACAATAACACGATTTGTATCATTGATCTCTTCGCTATAGCCCATAAAATAAACATAATTTTAAAGAATAATGATAATAAGTTAACCGGGTGAAACACCTTGATAGCAGCAAGTGACCGATCGTCATAAGTTTTTACCACAACTTCCCACAAACTATATAGTTCATACACTGAAGTTGTTCAAACGTGAATCAAGTGGGGGACATTTGTCCCGGCTTGTCCAACAATGATCGTGTCGACATGGCTTTAGAAACATCCCCTACGAGGTGCTGCTGATCGCCTTGGCTACCAACGATGTTGACGTCATCAATGATTTGACGTCACATGATTATTACGTTAAGTTTATGGGACCGCCTAGAAGATCGGTGAGTTTTTCTTTTGATTTCTTCCTTTTCATCTTCTTTTCAGGCTGTGGAAACGATATTTGAAGTGGGTTGGGGAGGCACCATCTCTAGTGGGGAACACAAATCAGATTGTTATCTCTAAGAGTAGAAAAAAAGAAAAGAAAAAAACATTCGTCCCCAGGAGTGCGAAATACCGGCCTGTGAAAAGGATAGACCAGTCTTTTTTCTCTAGACCAAGCAGAAGGAATAGAAATTCACCTGCTTAAAACAACAAAAATAAATATCGCAAATAATATTTTGAGGAATGAATGTGTGATTCTGTTATTTTTGAATCCCATAATGCTCTAAAATGCATTTCAGATGTCCTTAAAGTTTTCACATTATTCCAAACCCTCCCCGTACTGTCTTATTTCCAGCGTACCATATTTGTTTGTTAGCAGGACATATTTCTTTTGGTGATATTTTTGAAACGTAATAGCAGGCCAGTGGCGTAGCGACGTGGGGGACGGGGAGCACAGGCGGCAATACCCCCCTAATGAAACCTCCCCCCCCCCTTTTTGGTTACTGTATTAAATTTTATAAAATCATACATGCATGCATGCATCCATTCATCCATCCATCTATCCATCCATCCATGCATGGCATACATGTTTTCTTCTTGTTCTTGTTCATGTTCCGAGTTGGGTTTTTTCTTCTTTTTCGTCGTCGTGTCGTATGCGTCTTGTTCTTAGTGTGTTTGTTTGAAATTGTGTACGCATATGTGTGTATTTAATTATCGTTTTCATTAATATTTGAATTAGTTTTGGATTTGTTAGTTGGATATGTGTGTTGCGGTTGGTGCACACTGTGTGTTTTTATTTTGTTTTGTTGTTTATTTGTTTGCATAATTCCAGTGGCGTAGGAAGGTACCAAAGTGTGTGTGCGCGCGCGCGCGTGTGTGTGTGTGGTGCTGTAGACTGTTTATTGTACATAATAATTATTGTGTGATTATTGAGGCGGGTACCGAATTGTTGAATAGTTTGTCCTACAATCTAAATTTTGCAGTGTGTACATGTCAAACAGTAGACTACAAAAGGGGTACTACAGTCTAGACTTTGTATTTGGTACACTTGCTTTTGTTAGTAATATGTTGGGTTGTCGTAATTTTTTCACAACTGTGTTTTAAAAGACAAGGAATTCAATAAAATAATCATTTGAAGAAAACAGTAGAAACCATTAGTGTAATATTCAATATGGCCGGTGTATCGTGGAATTTTGACTTCCGTAGAATACTGACTCCCCGGTCACTTTTCTATGTAGAATAATGACTCCCCGGTCACTTTTCTATGTAGGAACGTGAAAATCGACAAAGTGCTATTTCTCTGTAACCAGGCATGATAGAAACATGATAAAAACAATTATCTGAGGCACCAGTAGAAATAATTAATATGTATTAAACATTAAGGATATCTATTACCAAAAAATTATCCCATCAAAATAAACCGGCATCTCTGTTAGCACAACCAAATGATAAACCTATTAGTTAGAAACCATGTGTTAATACATTTAACATTTGGTTTCACTATCAAAGAGATTGGTGAAATGTCCATATCTGTCAGAAATATTTTGGCAATATGCAATATCATATTATTTAATATGTATTAATTATTTCTACGGTTGCTTCAAATAATTGTTTTATTCAATTCTTTATCTTTTTTAAAATACAAAAAGACATCTAATACATATTTCTGTCATATCTGGTTACAGAGATAGACGACTTCATTGATTTTCACTCTCACTGGCGACCATCCTGAATAATATAATAATTATTTCTACTATTTGGTTCAGATAATTATTTTATTGAATTCTGCGTCCTTTAAAACATATAAAAAGAAAAATAATTCATATTTTTACCATACATGGTTACAGATATATAGCACTTTATTGAGTTTTAGATTGCTTGGAGGCCACGTTTAATATTTTAAATTGCTCAAGGGTGACAACTCTACACCTACCTGGATATCACTACATATCCAAATATAAATAAACACCAATAAAAAAAAAAAAAAAAATATAACAGAATTTTGGGTTATGCCCATCTGCTGCCAGACTATTACTGTATGTTAAAACACAAAACAAAACAAAAACTCCAAGGGACCATTATGATTTCAAATTTACACGTGCTACATTTCTCTCTTTTCGCTTTTATTTGTGATACACACATTCAAATTAATCGATTCCACAGCTAATACACGTAGATAATAATATAACTCAAGAATATAACAATGTTAATGTACTGGTCCTAGATGTGAACAGGGATCCACAAGTCCTGCTGCAGTTTGTTCAGTTTTTATTATTGTATTCATTTACCTATTTGTTCAGTTCTTGTAATTAGTTTTTGTTATTATTTCTTGTTCTCTATTTTGGTTACATTTCTGTTACATTTCAGTTCTTACTATTGGTATGTTATAATTTATTCAATTATCATTGTTGATTTCAGTTAGTTTGTTCTGTTCTCATTATTGGTTTCTGCTACAGTTTGTTTTGTTCGTCCATTTATGTTAGTTTGTTTATTCTCATTATTGGTTTGTGTTACAGTTTGTTCAGTTCTCATTTTGGTTTTGTTGCAGTTTGGCTGTTCTAATTACCGATTTCTGTTAAAGTTTGGTCCGTTCTCAATATTAGTTTATGATACAGTTTGTTCTGTTTTCGTTATTGATGTCTGGTACAATTTGTTCACTTCGCATTATTGGTTTATGTTACATCATGTTCAGTGCGTATAGTTGACTTCTGTTAGTCCCATGAGCGTCGATCGATGGGGGACAGGGGAGACGCGTCCCCCTCACTTTTCAACGCTGGGGGACAATCTATATAAATGCCCCCCCCCTCCCCCCCACTCACACACTTTTTCGTTTAGCACACACTTTTTCGTTTAGCACACACACACACACACACACACACACACACACACACACACACCCCCCCCCACACACACACACTTTTAAAGCCAGATTGACGCCCATGGTTAGTCCCAGTTTGTTACGTTCACATTTCTGGTTTATGTTCAATTCTCGTGATTGTTGTCCGTTGTAAATTATTCAGTTCGCATTGATGATTTTTGTTGCACTTTGTTCATTTCTCAGTATTAGTTTATTTTACAGTTTGTTTAGTTCTTATTATAAGTTTTTGATAGTTTGTTGAGCTGGCATTCTTTTCTGTTTACAGTTTGTTCATTTGTCATTATTAGTTTACATTAAAAATTGTTCAGTTTTTATGATTGGTTTTTTGGTTTCTGTTACAGTGCGTTCAGTTAGCATTATTGGTTTGTTACAGTTTGTACAGTTCTCATTTGTTTCTGTTACAGTTTGTTGTTTTCTGATTATTGATTTGTGTTTATAGTCTGTTCATTTCCCACTAGTTTCTGTTAAAGTTCGTTCTGTAATCATTATTGATTTCTGTTAGTTTGTTCAGTTGTCAATATTTATTTATGTTACTGTTTGTTCACATCTCATTATTGATTTCTGTTTCAGTTTATTCAGTTCTCAGTAGTGGTTTATGTTACATTTTGTTCAGTTCTCATTGATGTGTTCTAGTTTGTTAATTTCTCATTAGTTTCTGTTTCAGTTCGTTCTGTAATTATTATTGATTTCTGTTAGTTTGTTCAGTTCTTATTATTTATTTCTGTTACCGTTAGTTAATTTCTCATTATTGATTTCTTTTACAGTTTGTTGTTCAGTTTTCGTTATTGCTCTGTTACATTTTGTTTAGTTCTTATTGATTTGTTCTAGTTTGTTAATTTCTCATTAGTTTCTGTTTCAGTTCGTTCTGTAATTATTATTGATTTCTGTTAGTTTGTTCAGTTCTTATTATTTATTTCTGTTACCGTTAGTTAATTTCTCATTATTGATTTCTTTTACAGTTTGTTGTTCAGTTTTCGTTATTGCTCTTTTACAGTTTGTTTAGTTCTCATTATTGATTTGTTACAGTTTGTTTAGTTCTCATTATTGATTTGTTACAGTTTCTTCAGTTCTCATTTTTTGGTTTCTGCTGCAGTTTGGCCCTTCTAATTATCGATTTCTGTTAAAGTTTGGTCCGTTCTCAATATTAGTTTATGATACAGTTTGTTCTGTTTTCGTTATTGATGTCTGGTACAATTTGTTCAATATTTATTTGTTACTGTTGGTTCACATCTCATTATTGATTTCTGTTTCAGTTTATTCAGTTCTCACTAGTGGTTTATGTTACATTTTGTTCAGTTCTCATTGATTTGTTCTAGTTTGTTAATTTCTCATTAGTTTCTGTTTCAGTTTGTTCTGTAATTATTATTTATTTCTGTTACCGTTAGTTAATTTCTCATTATTGATTTCTTTTACAGTTTGTTTTTCAGTTCTCGTTATTGCTCTGTTACAGTTTGTTTAGTTCTCATTATTGATTTCTGTTACAGTTTGTTTAGTTCTTCTTATTAATGGTTTCTGTTACAGTTTGTTCAGTTCTCGTTTTTTTATTTCTGTTGCAATTTGGCCGTTCTAAATACCGATTTCTGTTAAAGTTTGGTCAGTTGTCAATATTGGTTTATGTTACCATTCTGTTTTCATTATTTATGTCTGTTACATTTTTTTACTTCGTTTTTCTGGTTTATGTATTTAGTTCTTATTATTGGTTTCTGCTGCAGATCAATGTTCAGGTGTCACTAGGTAATCGTTTCTGTTTACAGTTTGTCCATTTCTCAGTATTAGTTTATGTTACCATTTGTTCAGTTCTCATTATTGGTGTCTGTTGTAGTTTGTTCAGTTCTCGTAGGTTTCTGTTAGTTTGTTCAGTTCTCTTTCATTTCTGTTCACCGTTTGTTTATTTCTCATTATTTTATGTTAGTTTATTTTCTTCTCATTATTGATTTCTGTAACAGTTTATTTAGTTCTCAATCGTTTACAGTGTGTTCATTTCTAATTAGTTTATGTATATAATTTGTTAATTTTTCATTATTAGTTTACGATACCATTTGTTCAGTTCTCATTATTGGTGTCTGTTATAGTTTGTTCAGTTCTCATTATAGGTTTCTGTTAGTTTGTTCAGTTCTCTCTCATTTCTGTTTACTGTTTGTTCATTTCTCATTAGTTTATGTTACAGTTTATTCTGTTATTATTGATTTCTGTAACAGTTTAGTTCTCAATCGTTTACAGTGTTCATTTCTAATTAGTTTATGTACATAATTTGTTCATTTTTCATTATTACTTTACGATACCATTTGTCAGTTCTCATTACTGGTGTCTGTTATAGTTTGTTCAGTTCTCATTATAGGTTTCTGTTAGTTTGTTCAGTTCTTTCTCATTTCTGTTTACTGTTTGTTCATGTTACAGTTTATTCTGTTATTATTGATTTCTGTAACAGTTTAGTTCTCAATCGTTTACAGTGTGTTCATTTCTAATTAGTTTATGTACATAATTTGTTCATTTCTCATTATTAGTTTACGTTACAATTGTTTTGGTTCTCTTTATTGGTTTTTGTTACTGTTTGTTCAGTTCTAGTTATTAGTTTCTGTGATAGTTTGTTCAGTTCTCATTCGTTTCTGTTTCCAGTTGGTTCATTTATCATTTGTTTTCTGTTCTCATTATTGATTTCTGTTTATAGTTTGTTAATTTCTCATTATTGATTTCTGTTAAAGATCGTTCACATCTCAGTATTAATTTGAAACAATTTGTTTAGTTCTCATTTTTGGTTTCTTTTGCATTTTGGCCAGTCTGAATATCGATTTCTATTAAAGTTTAGTCCGTTGTCAATATTAGTTTATGTTACAGTTCTGTTTTCATTATTTATATGTCTGTTATAATTTTTCACTTCGCATTACTGGTTTCGGTTAGTTGGTTCAGTTCTATTTCATTTCTGTTTCATTTCTCATTAGTTTATGTTACAGCGTGGTCTCATTATTGATTTCTGTAACACTTTATTTAGTTCTCATTCGTTTACAGTTTGTTCAATTCTAATTAGTTTATGTTTACTATTTGTTCATTTCTCATTACTAGTTTACGTTTCAGTTATTTCGGTTCTCTTTATTGGTTTCTGTTATTGTTTTTTCACGTCTCATTATTGATTTCTATTCAGTTCTCGTTATTAGTTTCTGTTACAGTTTGTTACTTGTCATTAGTTCATATTACGCTTTGGTGTTTTCTCATTATTGATTTACGTTACAGTTTGTTTAGTTCTTTGGTATTTCTGTCTACAATTTGTTCATTTGTCATTAGTTTATGTTACAGGTTTGTCTCTTCTCACTATTGATTTCTGTTTATCATTAGTTTCTGTTAGTTTGTTCTGTAATCATTATTTATTTCTGTTACTGTTGGTTCACTTCCCATTACTGATTTCAGTTACAGTTTGTTCAGTTCTCGTCATTGGTTTCTGTTACAGGTTGTTTAGTTCTTCTCATTAGTAGTTTCTGTTACAGTTTGTTCATTTCTCATTAGTGTATTTTTACCATTCGTTGTGTTCTCATTATTGATTTATGTTAGTTTGTTAAATTATTCGTTTCTGTCTACAGTTTGTTAATTTGTCATTAATTTGTGTTACAGTTTGTTCTTTTCTCATTATTGATTGTTGTTTATAGTTTGTTCATTTCTCATTCTTTCTGATACAGTTTGTTCTGTAATCATCGATTTCTGTTAGTTTGTTCAGTTTTCATTATTGTTTTCTGTTAGTTTGTTAAGTGTTCATTCCTTTTCTGTTTACAATTTGATCATTTCTCATTAATTTTTGTTACAATCTAATTAAAATTAGCTCCACTGGTTAATTGCTATTACCTGTGGATCTAACAGCACCCCGTTGGAGCTCATGTCCAGTTGACCTTTCATTCGACCAATCAAAACCTTACTTGCAAAATCATGTCAGTGATTTAAAAAGAATTTGAAAACATTCGGGATTATGCCGATGGAACACGAAAGGATTCGTGTGAATTACGAAGTATGTCGGAAACTAATTTCAATATAAAATTTTATATAAAATTCGTTTCAAGACGAAAAACCCCCACCGTGATGGCATAGCCATAAAATCTTTTTATACCAGTATACAATCCAGAGTTTATTACTGTACTTTTCCCCTTGTCTTTAATGTTGAAATAGACCAACAAGTTCGCCTATTGCATAAATAGTCTCGCCAGATATTTTTAGAAATTGTATGTTCCCGAATAACGCTATAAAAGGCGAAGTGTAATTGGTCGATATTTAAATTGTTATTTATAAATGAAATGTCACCTGGACATGGGAGTCCACGTAATGCTGTTAGACCTACTGGTAGACCAGTAGAGCTAATTTTAATCAGATTGTTTTTGTTACAGTTTATTCTCATTATTTGTTTCTGTTTTAACCGACGCCATATAACCGTAAATAAAATGTGTTCAGTGCGTCGTTAAATAAAACATTTCCTTTGTTCAGATTTAATGGTTGGTTTCTTTTACAGTTTGTTTATTTCTCTTCACTAGTTTCGGTTACATTTTGTTCATTTCTCATTATTGCTTTTTGTTGGATTCAGTTTGTTCAGTTCTAAATTTTAATGATTGGTTTCTGATACAGTTCAGTTCTCATTCACAACAATAAGAAAAGAAGGAATGAAGAAGATTACATCTGTAGTGTACACAAACCAAACGGCATATAACGAAATGATAGTAAAGTCCTGTTTTATCTCCCTATACATTAATAACCAACTTAAGCAAATGCGTTCAACGAATAAGAGTACTTTACTGTACTGTACTTTAATATATATATATATATTATTCCAGTATTTTGCTATTTTTGGTAGGGCATGAGCATACTGGATATATTGTAAATATGTTGTGTCATAACGTTTTGTGAGCAGTATACATTTGTAGTATTGTCAGTTTCTACAGTGGGAAAAGTAAGCTGCTGGTAAAAAACAAACATGCAGTCAGTATGAAGGTAAACGTCTGTTCATCTGTGTATTTGCTAAAGTATTCAGCTAACACTATGACTGATAAAACGGCTCCAAGGAGGTGTGTGGTTTGGTCTTTTGAACAAAAACCACGTAGTTTGAAAAATATTAAAGAATAGGTTTTCCTATTTCAAGTATATGACACTATATTACAATACAATACTGA
This sequence comes from Gigantopelta aegis, assembly GCF_016097555.1. Lineage (NCBI taxonomy): Eukaryota > Metazoa > Mollusca > Gastropoda > Neomphalida > Peltospiridae > Gigantopelta > Gigantopelta aegis. Next base: position 46,202,983 of record NC_054708.1, on the reverse strand, counting down.
ATATCACAATATGATTAAAATATGCATGGACACTCAATGCACTCTGTGGTACACCTAATTCATTTTCGCCCAATATGTGGGATATTCCCATTTACTTTTAACCTGCTCGTCTTCACATCACTTGAACTTGTTGATCACGAAAACTTTGAACATTGTTAATTGCACTGCAAATTTGCTGTCAAACAGTTGCACTTTCGTACACATCGCTTTTAACACTTGCATTTGATCAACTCACGACACCCTCGGGCATCACTGACAAAACTGGACACCAATCACCTTCCTCATCTTTAACCCATCTCCGGATATCAGTTTGGGTTTGACCCCAGATGTGACCTGTTTGATAGATTGCTCTCTTCACATGTTGGAGCAGTGACTCCTTAGTTGGCGCAATGTGATTCACCTGGCGGTTTCCATGAGCTAATAGCTGCTTGCGTGCTTCGTTTACTTCTTTCAGAGGAAATGTTCTACTGTATAGGACAAAAGTAAACCTCTGTATGTCACATATGTTATCATCTGTTATTTTCATTGGCGAATGCGAGAGGTGGTTGAACACTTGTTTGGCGTGGATTTCCATGCATCCCATGTAGTCTTTTTTCAGTTCCACACAAGGAAGAGACAGCATCGCATCCTTAGCATGTAGAAACAGAAGTCCCACCCCACCCCTTGAGTGGTTAACACAATGTGAGCAGCAATATACCTACAAGTCATTCCATGTCCATAGCCTAAGATCAGTTTACATTCATCCATGACAATTGCCACTACCAGTCCATATGCAACATGTTTCCGTGATCAAGCATGATCAATAAGTTCAACAAGGAACGAGAAGACGAGCCACTGAAAAGTAAAGTGGGCTATCCCATATGTTGAGCGAAAATTAGTTGGGTATACCACAAAGTGCATTCAGGGTCTGTGCAATGTTTAATCATATTGCCATTTTCAGTATTGTGATATGCTGCCATATATTGGTAATAGGAAAAACCATTCTCACCATGTCATTTGTAGTTTAAACTTTAAACACTTTTTAATTTTTGGAATTGTGTTTTTGTAGGATACTCCACTTCTCGGCGGCTATATTATAGGCATGAAGGCTATTTTGAAGTTGAAGATGTCCCCCAAATGTATTTTGAGTATTCGAATTAAATTAATTGTCCCCGGAAATGTATGGTTCGCTGTCAAAATCTACCTCCTGCGTGGTTCAGAAGCTGAGATATGAGCAATTGATTTTTATTTTTTTCAGATAGTGGCTAACTTCTTGGATCCATACAGTTTTGAAATGAGCAAATCTTGATCATTTTCTGTTACATATCTACCCCCACTATACCAATTACGTCTCTGGACCATGGACAAAAACTGGTTGGTGAGCCTAATGTTAGATGAAAATTGGTTTGTTTTGTTTAACGACACTACTAGAGCACATCGATTTATTAATCATTGGCTATTGGATGTTAAACATTTGGTAATTTTTCACAAAGTCTTAGGGAGGAAACCCGCTACATTTTTCCATTAGTAGCAAGGGATCTTTTATATGCACCATCCCACAGACAGGATAGCACATACCACGACCTTTAATATACCAATCGCGGTGCGATGTTAGATAAATGTGATGTGATAGAAGAACAGAACAGTTTATTTCACTCTGGCCGCAGCAAAGGCACAGGAAGGTATAACAAAATTAACTATTTATACATATGTGATACAAAATTATGATGGTTTACATCAAGGTATTGCACATAATGAACAGTATATATGACTTAAGCTGGGTAATGAAACCTACTAGCAATAAAAAAAATACGTTTTGGCCAATAATAATAATAATAATAATAATAATAATAATAAAACATCCGTAAACGACAGCTTAAACCTTGAATATAAATCAAGTATGACGATATAGTACATATGATATGTAGCACGGGCGTAGGAAGGTGTCAAAGTGTACAAAATGTATTTTAAAAAAACCCATCGCTGCTGCTACAAAGTGACGGGGGTGGGGGGACGGGCGTTTCCTACGCCAGTGTGTAGACATTGGCTAAATATTCGATTAATTTAATGTTTTGAATGGTGTCCGTATTCGCTCTAACAACGATGGTACCCAGAGACGGATCTAGGGAGGAGGGGGGGGGGGGGGGGACAATTGATACAATTATAATTTTATTATATATTAATTTTCATCCCCCTTCAAACCTCCCTCAAAGTTCCCTTGGCATTCCGCCTCATGTCATTGGGGCCCCCCTAAATGGATTTTCTGGATCCGCCACTGGCACCAGTCAAATTATTCGCGCACACTCGACTTCCAGAATACGCCATTGGACTCCTGCCTCCCTCTAGGGTACGGTCATGGCCATAACTGGATTTAAAAAATAAAATAATAATAATAATCTTGCACGAGTTAAATGTATACGCTCAGGTGATGAATCGTATTTCTATTCTAAATCTACAAAAAGGTCCGTCACTGTGACATTGTTGTCATAACAACACACAATCTCGTGGGTTTGATATTGACTTTGGCAGTGCCAAGTGCATCATACTGTTTAGTTTAACATCCATCCATTATTCATATCTTTGGGTGTTAGTGAAAATTGTTTCATTATTTCGAATAATTTTTGTCAATAATAATGCACGCTTGGGACATTTAAATAATTGATGTATATGGTTTGTTTAGAGATGTTATTTCTTTCAGCAGTTTATACTCGCTTCGGTTAAGTGTAACGTTTTAATCATAATTGTGTTCCGTTAATTGACTTTGAAACTTGATTTCGGTACACTCAGGCCGTCAAATGACAGCATATGAGGAATTATACAATAGTATTTTACAGTGACAAGATGACAACAGTTCTTCGTAGAATATATACAAACATAATTCATAATAGCTAAATACACATTTTACAAATGAAGGAAGGAAGGAAATGTTTTATTTAACAACGCACTCAGTACATTTTATTTACGGTTATATGGACTCGGACATATGGTTAAGGACCACGCCGATATTGAGAGAGGAAACCTGCTGTCGCCACTTCTTGGGCTACTCTTTTCGATTAGCAGCAGGGATCTTTTATATGCACCATCCCAGACAGGATAGTACATACCACGGCCTTTGTTACACCAGTTGTGGAGCACTGGCTGGAACGAGAAATAGCCCAATGGGCCTATCGACGGGAATCGAGTTTTACACATCAAGACGCATGGTGACAAGACACTCAAATATCTAGCAGAAAGACTTACAAGTCAGTAAATTGTTAAAAGTACCAACGGTGTCTATACTGGTATGCATAAGAGTTACCGGATCGTTTTGAAAGGAGCTCATTTTTGTAATGAACTCATAATCACTTTGGGTTGGAACCGGTATAAGATTGAAAATGGGCCTCCGTTAAAAATGACCCTGGTTCAAATTTCAATGTTTAATGGTGGCCCTCTGTTACTTGTGGAATGGCCCAAGATGTTAAAAAGACGACATGTATATAACCTGAGTTATCCTTCAATGACTAGGCCTGTAGATATATTATACAATACGAAGGTGGATCAAAGAGTTTGCGGCCTCACAGATCAACTTCAATGACTAGACCTGTAGATATATTATACAATACGAAGGTGGATCAAAGAGTTTGCGGCCTCCCAGATCAACTTCAATGACTAGGCCTGTAGATATATTATACAATACGAAGGTGGATCAAAGAGTTTGCGGCCTCACAGATCAACTTCAATGACTAGGCCTGTAGATATATTATACAATACGAAGGTGGATCAAAGAGTTTGCGGCCTCACAGATCAACTTTTAGAATCAAATTAATCACATATCAAGTCTTCGCCATGAGCTAGTGGCAGGATGTAGCCGTGGTACAGCACTCACTTGATGCGCGGTCGGTCTGGGATCGATCCCCATTGGGCTATTTCTCGTTCCAACCAGTGCACCATGAATGGTATATCAAAGGCCGTGGTATGTGATATCCTGTCTGTGAGATGGTGCATATTAAAGATACCATGCTACTAATCGAAAAGAATAGTCCATGGCGTGGCGACAGCGGGTTTGATCTCTCAATATCTAGGTGGTTCTTAAACATATGTCCGACGCCATATAACCGTAAATAAAATGTGTCGAGTGCGTCGTTAAATAAAACATTTTCTTCCTTCCTCCTGAAATGCTGCTAGATATGGCATCTTTAGGACAACCTGGCCGTAAGTCGTCTTCAGTGATAATACTTTTAAACAGGAACGTTTCCTCCATAAGCAGCCACTGTGTCCCATTATTTGCTTCTTTCTCTATGAATATGAATCATAATTACTAATTAAAGGCATATTGTCACAGACCACTGAGCTATTACATGGCCTGACAAAGTATTACTTAAAAATATATATATTCGATTTGTCCCTAAATGTACTTTATTCAACCATCTACGTAACCACTTATTAATGATATTTTGTAAAAATAATTGAATTATGGCAATGGTCCATAATTCAAAACCTAACATTGCTGAGAGGGTTGACGTGGATTTCACTTCATCATGGTGTAGTTAAAGTGATGCAATAGCCAGATTTGGTCTGTGAAAATGTATGTAATTTCGATTTATTATTCATTTTTAAAGAAATAAGGTCCGTAAATCTGTGACAATATGCCTTTAATTAGATTAAATCAAAACAAAATGAATCTAGCTATGCTAATCTAATACTAGTATATTATTTAAAATTAGCAGCCACAATAACATACCAATATTAGCTTACATTTATTTACAAATCAGAAGTGAAAATAAATAAAACTACTGAAGGTAACAAATCAGTTTCAAACCTCGATTTATATACATGAATGCATACAGATTCAAACTGACTCTATTCTCCAAACTAAGCTGTATAGACCAAGAGCCCAGACCCTTGAACTCAAACGAACAAGGTACGTGTACCAATATCTGTGGATATGGCCATTCAGGTAGTGGCATAAGATACACAGTGATTTCTGTGGTGACCACACGCTGAATATATTATGGGGATCCACAACATGGCAATCAAAACCAATTTTAAATATTACAACTTACAAACCTGAACATGGGCTCACATGTAAGAAACGTTAGGGTGCACAAGTACCCATACATCCAAAATGTGCCCCCAAATTGGGTTATACTTGGAGGTTTGAGATAAAACTAATTTTTAATGAAAATGTAAATAACAGTCTGGGCTATGACAATTTGGACTCTGTTTTGGTCCTGTCTGACACCCCAAGTAGTAGTAGTAGTAGTAGTAATAGTTTGTTTTCAAAATTCATATTAAAAATTACTTTATGGTATGATTAAGTTTCTTATTGTGCCATTGTATCAGTCAGCTGAACACAAGATTAACGTTAATATTTTAACATATTTACAAACAGTTTGTCTGGTATCTGTCAGAGATTTATCGATCTAGTTGTAAAGTAAATGTTTATCCAACGAGGCTTGTGACTGGCGAGCTGGAGGCCACTCGGGTATTAGAGAAATGTGAAGGGACACCAGTTTACCCACAAGCGTAAAACTACTGTTGATCAGAGGCTAATGTCTGTTAATGTTTGATTAACCTAATAATCTGATCATTAGCTACCGCGACGAATATTTCACCCAGGACACATTTAGTAAAAATGGAATCCAATCAAATGCGTTTTAATAGAACTGCCATAACATTTAAGTTGGTTTTTATGTATATGTTTATACTGGTTGTTATCTCAAAAACTGAAGCCAAGCAGAATACTAAACAGATTTTGTTACAGGAATTGTACAACAGCATTGCTTTGTCCAACAGAACCAATATCCCGCCATTCACTGATGGTGGGAAAGTCATTGACGTGACTCTAAGTGTGGGAAAGCCATCCATTCTTCAACTGGACAACTCGAAACAAATTCTGGTTTCAGCCCTTATGTTAAGTCTTTGGTGGTTTGACACTCGAATGGTGTGGAATCCATCCCAGTTCGGCAATCATACCCTGATCGAGTTTGACGATTCAGAACTGTGGACACCGCTGGTGATGATCGAAAACGCTGCTGCTGATGGAATTGATGTGCTGAAATCTTCTCTCAAGATTGTTGTTAGGTTTAACGGTTTACATATATTGGGATTATCAAATGTGTACAAAACTACATGTAAAATTGACGTTTCCAGGTATCCATTTGATACTCAAGTATGTAATATAATTTTTGGTGTTCCATTTGGATTCCCTATAAATCTACATCCGACGATTTTATCGACTGGATCGCGAATAGGGAAACTACATGTACCAAACGGAGAGTGGAAAATCGACGATATGCGATTGGAAAAAAAAGACCTTGATTATAACTTGACAGCTGTTAAAGTTATCCTAACTTTAAAAAGAAAATATACCTTTTACATCATTAACATAATTTTCCCAGTGGCTCTTTTCTCTGTTCTGAACTCTATGGTGTTTCTTCTGCCGACCAGGTCCGGTGAAAAAATGGGATTTATAATGACTGTGTTTATAGCCCATGTATTGTTTCTGACCACGATCCAAGACTCCCTCCCAGCAACGTCAGATAAAATCTCCAGACTTGCACTCTATTTGGTTATGAATGAAGTTCAAGGATTCTTGTCCATATCAGGTGTTCTTTTCACCGAAAATCGATTTCACAAGACCGGCAAAAAGGAACCATCCAGAATGTTCGACTGTGTTAAGAATAGGATAACTAAAAAAACAAAAATCCATGCTACCTGTGACGATATGTTACCATCCACAAACCAGAGGCAAGGATGCCAAGAAAAGGATGGTGATGACAATAATGATGTCAACAAAACTTGTCATGGAGGATCAAAGCAGAGAAACTGCTTAACTCTAGACGTTGTATTCTTTCTTGTCACATTAGCTGTTTCTGTGGGCAATATAATGATATTAATTGTATAATAAGATATTATATAAATCAGAATTCAGTGTAGAGTTTAAAGACTATTAAAGACACTTGGTTTAATGGTGGTGTAGACAAAGTATACCATGGTGACCGAAATCCTATTTTGAAACTTCAAATATCTGTATTTTGGTCAATATTGTATCCAAGTATTGTTTGCTGCTAGGTTCATACTGGACAATAATAATAAGCTACAGTCGACACAGCCGTAAAAGTGGCCGTTATGGACAGGTTGCTGTTATATACAGGTAAATCAAACATTCTCATATCTATAGATAATTCGAAATAATAATAAGCTACAGTGGACACAGCCGCAAAAGTGACCGTTATGGACAGGTGGCTATTATATACAGGTAAATCATACATTCTCATAATATGTACATTTATAGAAAAATACGAAAACTATTAACTTTCATGCTTAAACGTAACACGTTGTTAGTATTGCTGTTGCCATATTACATTATAAATAGTTTTATCACGTGTGGTAATTTTTTTAATGTTTATCTTCCTAGCACTTGAACAATCCTTGTCTGATGATGCATCAAACCTAGCGGCGGATAAATTAATAAATTATTCATTACTCAAAGGAAATATTAAACTCCTTCAGGGGTTCTTTTACCGCTTGTTCAGCGATGCGGTATTAATACAACAGTTTGTCACGATGTACAATAGTATGACTGACCTAACATTATTGATAATTGCAGAAATCGAAAATGTTATTACCGTGACGTAGAAAAGAAAAAAAAAGTTCCGGGACGCAGAATGTTATAATTGTTTTGTAAGTTTAGTATCAATGACTGTTATGAACCGTGTTTTTTTTTTTAAACAATGAACTGACAAGCAATAGTGTTTCATATTCTAATATTGTTGTCGCACGTTGTTCTTGTTTCGTTGAAATGTCTGATTATTACACAATTGTATGCCCAAATACGTGTGAACAATAAATAATACAAAACAATAGTACACTAATTACAATTATTTGTTTTTAATTGTCTACCTGCTCCTACTTACCATAACCTAGTTATAGCTGGCATGTCTGTCTAGCAATAGGGTCTATTCGAACACCATCGGCCTCGGTGGCGCAATGGTTAAGCCATCGGACTACAGACTGGTAGGTACAGTGTTCGCAACCCAGTACTGACTCCAACCCAGAACGAGTTCTTAAGGGTTCAATGGGTAGGTGTAAGGCCACTACACTCTCTTCTTTGTCACTAACCACAAACCAACTAGCAACTAACCCACTGTCCTGGACTGACAGCCCAGATAGCTGAGGTTTGTGCCCAGGACAGCGTGCTTGAACCTTTATTGGATGTAAGCACGAAAATAAGTTGAAATGAAATGAAAATATTCGAACACCTTCGATAACAAAGTCGTCTTTTAAACACCTCTCAAAATTGAAATGCAACTAAGACCAAACAACTCAAAGATTTTTTGTTGCTTTTTTGTTGTTGTTGTTATTGTGGAGAAACGAGACACTTACTTGTGAGACATCCTTTAAGGAAATGGCTGATGTGTTAGACAAGTTAATTCCACCAATATACCCATCAAAGTGCTTCCAGGATTTCATGTATTTTTCGTACCGATGCCACATAAACATGTATAAAAGAAATATAAAAGAAATGTATTTTTTCAAAGGTTTTCTATGATACAAACGATATAACCAAACTACTGTATCAGAATTAATTTCGGAATGTTTGAGGGTAAAGAAAACCACTAACATGAGCTGCACAAGTACATGAAGTTTACAAAGTTACTGACCAAACTTGCGAGGTAGCCTACACACCTTTTCTGTCTCTGTATTTGATGCTATTACAAGCACATAAGAATGAATGAATGGATGTTTAACGACACCCCAGCACAAAAGTACACATCGGCTATTGGGTGTCACAATTTGGGTGTCACAAGTGGTAAGTATATAAAAATATTACTTATATATATTTATGTAAAACCACAGTGTAAGGTGCTCTGGGTGAAAAGTATAATACAAATGAAAGAATGAATGAATGATTAACGACACCCCAGCACGAAAAATACATCGGCTATTGGTTGTCAAACTATGGTAATGCAAATAAATAAAGTGATGATCAACATCAATATAAAAATTCAAGACTTAAACAAAAACAGTGTAAAGAACTGTGCAAAAACACAAATATCACAGAATTTTACGGATACTGAATTTGACTCAAAACTTCAATTTTGTGCTGTATTGGCCATTCTCAAAGAGAATGTTACACCCCTGCACCACGGTGAGGTGACAGCACGCGCAGGGGACAAACACAGAAGAAGAGACACGTTGGCTTAGGTAAGAAGTTGTAAGTAATGTGTAATTTAATGGTAATTTAATGTCAAACACATTTAACTGTGTCTAATAACATAACTATACCCAGGGGGCAAAATGAAGAAAAGAACCCGGCGTGCTGTAAAAGGTCTGCCACCAAAAATCATATCTACATTTATCTAGGATCACAACCTAGGTGGACAACCTTGCCAACAACCTACTGATATTTTTAATTCGCTGTTAAATATGCTTCCCCTCAGTGGAATTCGCGCAGTGTTTTCCATTTGACCAGTAGTCTGTCTCTGATTTGTTCTCTTTTTGAAAAGTTGTTTACTTTATGTTTTAAATTGATTCCAAATGGATTTTTTTTCCAAGAAATGCGATGGTTCTAACTGATTTTTGATAAAGTGTGTCCAACATGACCTCTCGGACACCCCATTTTTTTGCTGGAGGGTCAATATGAAAACTTACTTATATACTCTTCAAAAAAAGCAGGGGAACCTGAAATATTAATGTTAGACCGAACATACGTTTTGACCACAGACATCCTAGTAAAAGAACGTTCAGATCTGTTTATCAACACATCGAAACACATTCCATAGTTAACACATTCATCACTCAGTTGCCCCGTACACGTGCGTGGGTTGTCATTCTTGATTTTTACAATTTCCAGGAATTTCCATTAATCACTGTGGAACATTATTTCTGTCAATCTTTTTCATTCTGTTGATCATACAGTTGTTATTGTTTTGTTTTTAGTCATTTTCATTGTTTGAATTTGCGATTTACTGATAAACAAAACGTGAACTTTCAAATTTCACTTCTGACACCAATCGTCCTTCAAGATCTTTGGTGGTCATAAAAGCAACTGTAATACTGAACTACCGGTTGTACTGTTTGCCTAATTAATTCATTATTATTATATAACCATTCCCCACGACTAATATACCTTACAATTTTAGCAATTGTAAATTCTTATTAGAGTTCCTCTACTTTTTTTGAAGAGTATATATGTAAATGTTGGTCGATTTGGATACTTTTTGCATCGATTTACATCAATTCAAGGATGGCTAATTCAATAAAATAATTTCAAAATCCAAGATGGCCGCTATTATGCACAACATTCAAAATGGCCGCTAAACTGGTAAAATGTTCTAATGGATTCACCAAATACATTTCAAATTCCTTTAATGTTTTTACCTTGTATACAGTATTTATTGCTACAGCTTTGTAGCAGATTGATAGTCAAATAAAAAATTACCCAAAATGGCCGTCACATATAGAGAAATGTTATCAGATAAGGCATCTAATATACAGACTTTGTAAAACAAGAATGGCCAATGCAATAAAATAATTTTCAAAATCCAAGATGGCCGCCATTATGCTCAACATTCAAAATGGCCTCGAAAAATGGTGAAATTTTCTAATGTTTTCACCAAATCCATTTCAAATTTCGTTAATATCATAATCATATATTTATTGCCACAGTTACTAAAAATGGGTACTACAAAAATAAAATGACCACCTATAGTTTGTTGTTGTTGGGTTTTTTTGCCAGTAATTTCAGTTTGATTTGACTAAGAAGAAAAGTAAAAAATGTTTTTGAAATAACAAAAAACAAAACAAAACACACACACACACACAAAAACCCACGATTTTTGTATCAGTTTAGAAAACAATCGGCCCAGAAATAAATAATTTGTAGTAAATACCATAGTAAGAAAATGGCGTTTCCTGTGGTAAGGACTATAGACTAACAATATGGATCATATATAGTAAAATGTGACCTAAATCTCAACGACAAAAATTGATATCATGATTATAAAACGTACCTCAGTCGAAAAGGCTTTTTGGCAGTTATGAATCATTCTCAGATCGGTGATGTATACAGAATACCAAGAATAATGTGATAGTATGGAACAGTGTTGTAAACATAAATTCCATCTACTTTCATCACTGGACTGGGAATTGTCTTTAGATTTGGAGCTATCACCATCGGTATCATAACTGGAATCATTATCATATTAAGTCATCTAGTATGTCATGTCATGTCACGTCACGGTAGACGATGTCTGATACATGTGCTGTGCGTAATAGCTGAAAACGTCCATTTGTCAGGGAATAGCATGTTATACTGACTGTCTCCAGGTGGTTTATTTTTCCTTTTGGGCAGTTGCAGGTTGCGTCATGATGTTTCTGCATCATGAAAATCTGAAACTTGGAAAGCCCCAAAAATGGATGGGTGTAGTCGCCCCCAGTTGCCACATGAAACGCTAGTAGGCATTCACAAGGTGTTCCGCCAATGCCTTGACATTGTGGTAGATTATCCCTCTTTTCAATGTTCACGGTCCTTGCATTTGATAGCAATAAGAAGCATGAGTACCAGTATGTACACATCAGTGTAATCAGCTATGAGACATAAGACTGCGTGCCTCGACGAAGCATAGACAATATGCAGTGCAAGCCTTAGGTCAGCCTCTTTGTGGAATTAACGAAGGTCAGAGACGTCTGTATCTGGACTTCGTGTACATGTATTTGCAAATATATATCTATACTGGCATAGGCATACGGACTCCCATTTTTGTAGGAGGCAGACTGGGTTTTTCCCCCCGAATTAAACGAAAATGCAAGAATCTGGATAACAGCATTTATTGATATTAACAATACTATTAAATAGCTATATATAGGGATGCAAACGAATCATTACGCATTTTTATATGTATTATAACTAATTCTGAGGGTAAGATGATGGAAATATATGGTAAAAAAAAGTCTCAGGTTAGCACATTTTCCCGAATATCTCCTGTAATTTTTGCCCGAATTTGAGGTTTTGCTACAGCACTAGGGGGCAGTCACCCCATGCCCTCTCCCTGTCTCGTAAGCTTATATATACTGGGTATCTTTTGTGATATAGATGTACTGTCGATATGTAAAAGACCAGACAAGTAGCCATGAAGGAGGTTGCTGTGAGAAAAGAAGCTGGATATTGTTTTTTTTTAACGAAGACTTTGATGATGTCCTGCTGACACCTCGCTTATTATAAATAGCAAGTGACCAGCCACGCCATATTAAATACGTCACACCCAGTATTTTTTCTCATTCAAAATCAGCAAGAATCGCAACAAACAATTATCTCTTTGTCTTTGGGTATTTTTCTGTTAATTTGTAAATTGTGATTTGTCATTTCGTAACATGATCCCTGTATTTGTGGCATCTGTTTCTGAAGTAGTTACAGATGGTTGTTAGGACTCAGAAGTGATACGCTTCGTGATTCGCATTTTACTGCATTCGCTTTACACCGAGTTCAGTAACCCGTTGCCTTTGTGTCTTTCTCGAAATATTAAGTGTAGCCAAAGAATGCTTTATATACACTCATCGCTCAATAGCACAAGACTGACCACCTGTCTTCTTAGAGAATATGGTCATGTGTATTTTAGTGGGTTTTTTCATTTCGTTCAAGAGACATTAATAAACAGCAGGGATTCTAAGATTTTGAATATTTCTCATGTGTTTGTCAAATTTTACGTTGGAAGTGGACCATATTTAGGAAATCAACATATCAGTGATTCATTTCGCCATTCCTCCAAGATGTGGTGGTGTCAATGTTAGTTATCTTATCTGATAACATTTCTCTATATGTTACAGCCATTTTGGGTAATTTTTTATTTGACTATCAATCTGCTACAAAACTGTGGCAATAAATACTGTATACAAGATAAAAATATTAAAGGAATTTGAAATATATTTGGTGAACCCATTAGAATAGGGGCGGGACGTAGCTCAATTGTACATAGCTCGCTTGATGCGCGGTCGGTCTGGGATTGATCCCCGTCGGTGGGCCCATTGGGCTATTTCTCGCTTCAGCCAGTGCATCGCGACTGGTATATCAAAGGCCGTGGTATGTGTTATCCTGTCTGTATGATGGTGTATATAAAAAATCCCTTGCTACTAATCGGAAAGAGTAGCCCATGAAGTGGCGACAGGGGGTTTCCTCTCTCAATATCTGTGTGGTCCTTAACCATATGTCCGACGCCATATAACCATAAACAAAATGTGTTGAGTGCGTCGTTAAATAAAACATTTCCTTTCCTTCCTCTCAATATCTGTGTGGTCCTTAGCCATATGTCCGATGCCATATAACCGTAAAGAAATATGTTGAGAGCATCGTTAAATAAAACATTTCCTTCCATTTGGGCATCTAATTTACTACATTAAAGAAACAGAACGTTTGTCTACTACCTTTGAATTGTATCAAAACATACTAAGACAAAATAAAACTTCATAAAAGAATGAAATGAACATTGCTTTATTATTAGTCAATCATAGACTTTTTAAGTTCTTTATACTGATCATTTTGATATCTTGTTCGTGAAAATTAGCTAAGAAATAAGTGTTCTATTGTCGATTTTAGATAAACGCGAAATTCAAAATGGCTGCCATCTTTGATAACGTTATTCTGGTGCCTGGCCAAAAATACAAAACTGACACCAACAGTTTTCTTTATTTGTAGAGTACAATAAATCGATTTATGATGGTCGTTTTTTTTTCTTCTCAAAACTGGACATACGACAGTGCAGTATCTTTGAATAATTTAGAATCTAAGTTATTCACAGACATGTTTTCAATGAATAGGCCTACATAAACGTGTACACTTTTGTCATGAGTAGAACCTTTCCTACACACAAAATATATATGTCCAATGTATCTTTGGGCCATTATAGCATTTTAATCATTCATTTGGTCTAAAAATAGTGGACGTTGGTCGCGTAGAACAGGTGGCTGTTACATACAAGCAAAATAATGAAAACATTCATTGGGCGGGGTTTGTAGTGGCTGCTGTGGACAGGTGCCCGTTAGATCAGTCTGAACTCTATTTAATGCTAAAGAAAATTGTACGGTTTGGTACCTATTTAGCTGGTCGTGACCAACGGTACAAAAATGGACGTGGCAGTGTCTTTACCGATGGTTGATTCAAATTTGTTTTCAAACTGCCATATAGATATGTTGGAATCTGTACTGCAGTAAAAAAAAAAAAATCATCGTAAACGGTATAAATAAAAGAACGAAATTTGTGTACAATACATTTCTACATTTTATCAATAGAACTGTCCGAGTCTGACGTTACCAGAACTGACAGAAGAATATCACTGAAAAGTAAAACGACCAACATCATGCTATTTAAATATATACAAAACTGGTTCAGTAAATAATATGTTAAAGCAACACTTAATTATGCCATCAGTATCTGGTAAATTAATTGTTTGCTGAAATACAGATGATTTGGTGGTCTTAGCCTTTAAATCTGTTTACTTTTATCAAAACATTTTATTTACTGCACCAGGTCTGACATTGAATATTTAAAAGTATATATTAGTGGTAGTAGTTGTCTACAACAAAGTAGTTTGGTAGTATTGCTAATATAAATAAACGATCTTTTCCAGATTCGGGAGTTTTCGTTTTGACCCGGTTGGGGAGGATCAGCTCCCCCTCCCCCACCTGCAAAAATGGGAATCCGAACGGCTATGCCAATGATCAAACATAGTAAATAAAACATTTTTGGTAGATCGAGTTAACATGATAAATTAAAGAAAAACAAATCCATTTGATCTTGACCATCTTCCATTAGCTGCGTCCTTTTCTAGATAATTGTTGAAGTCGTAATAAAACAAAGATAAGCGATTAAAACGTATGCATAACAAATAGTTAATGCAATCTCGTTCATTTCAGGATTGTCTGTTATTTCCTTTACGTTCGTCGGGTTATGAACAAAACAAAAATCATTCGCATACTTGCTAATAATAACGCTAAAACTTCGTAGTTATTTTGAATTGTTTTTACTCCATAAACAATAACGCTCAGTAAGACAACTTGCCCATATAAAATGACGTTATCAGGTATGACATTCCCTGACAACGTATTTTTTACGTTCATAGAAAAATTAACAAACTCCCGTTGCTACATCTCGATCAATGGGGTGGCGTTATGTTGTAATGAATGTTACGGAAATTTAAGTATGCAATAATGTACAAGGTAAACAGGTCGATAATGTATTCTATACCTGCTTT
Organism: Gigantopelta aegis; assembly: GCF_016097555.1. NCBI lineage: Eukaryota > Metazoa > Mollusca > Gastropoda > Neomphalida > Peltospiridae > Gigantopelta > Gigantopelta aegis. The sequence goes on along the minus strand of NC_054708.1, from coordinate 46,187,774 downwards.
GCTGACTCCACAAACACTAGAAACCAGGCACGGGGAAGCCAGTCAGTACAATCACGTTTCCAGTACTACAACACGAATACACCATTGGGACTGTTTAACAAATGAGGTTATTGATCATCTCAAATGAAAGGTATTGTTGCATCAACCAATAACGTATGTCAGTGTTATTTCTGAAACAACCCGTTTTAATGTGTAAAACTTTTTCCACAGATATTGTTAAACGCGTTCTGTTAGCACAAGGATATAAGGAAGCAGTATACAACTAATGTTGATATCAGGACCGTGACATTTTTAAATAACATTGCTTAGAAATACATTAATTCGTAATATTAGTTCGTACTTACTGAAAGTGGTTGAATTTACAGGCGCTACTTCAGTAAATTCTAGAACAAACGTTTTAACTGAATGTTCCAGAACAGACGTTAGTTGTGAATCTGCTGATGATTTCATAGCAGACATTATATTTGAAGAAACTACTTGAAACAGAGTAGAAGTTAGATCTAGTTAAGAAAGTTTTCTGTGTCATCTACAGATTCGTACCACAAAAGACTTTCTCTTTTGATCTTTCGTTCTTGTATGATGTCAGCAGCTAGTTTAATGTTGGTGCTGCTTTGCGAACTTTCTATGCCACTAGTTTGTGAGACTACACAGAACAATCGTGACTCTCTATTGGAGCTATATAACAGTGTTCTCCAACCTAACATGTCCAGAATTCCGCCTTTCACTGGTAACAAGAATGTTACTGGTGTAAGTCTTGGTATTAGCAAACCATCCATTCTTCATTTAGACAACGCAGAACAAACATTACTATCATCTGTGATCATCACACTTCTTTGGAACGATTCACGAATAACGTGGGATCCTGCCAATTTTGCGAATTATACATTGATAGAACTTGATCAAGCTGATGTATGGACCCCACTTATAATGATCCAGAATGCTGCTGATGGAACAAAGCTGCTACAAAGTCCAATCCCGGTGGTGACTCGGTACTATGGATTGTGTATTCTGAGCACTTTAGATGTTTATAAGACAACATGTAAAATTGACGTTTCGAGTTACCCGTTCGATACGCAAGAATGTGTCATAGTTTTGGCTTCTGCATATGGATTTCCTGTGATGCTTCATCCGTTCGTGAATGAACTTTCAGACGAAATAGCCAACTTACAAACAGAAAATGGAGAATGGAATATTACTGGAATGAGTGTTAACATAACAGAACTGAATTACGGGGTATTTGCTGTCAAAATGTATCTGACTTTGAAAAGAAGATACGCGTTTTATGTGATCAACATCATTTTCCCCATGGGTCTACTCACAGTACTTAACTCCATGGTGTTCCTTCTGCCCGCAAGCTCCGGGGAGAAGATGGGATTCATAATGACCGTCTTTATGGCCCACGCCGTCTTTCTGAACATCATTCAAAACTCCCTGCCGACGACGTCAGACCACATCTCCAAACTTTCACTTTATTTAGTTCTGAATGAGATTCAAGGTTTCTTGGCCATAGCCGGGGCCATTATTGTCGAAAATCGCTATCACAGTGCACCGAAAGTCAAAGAACATGACTTTTCCAGCTGTATCCAGAAATGGGGGAAGCCTGTTTTACAAGGACAGGAGTTGAATGAATCGGCACAGACGCCAACACCAGACGAGAACCGGCACGGTGCTAGTGGAAATGGAATCACTGGTTTGTTGAAGCAGAAATGTGGCAACATCAGCGATCGGCATTTGGATGCTGTGTTCTTTATAATCTCATTCATTATGGCCTTTGGTAACATATTTGTTTTGATTTCATGATTATAGCAAAACAAACGTACCTATGGCTGCTGTTATTGGCCAACTTAATTTGTTTGATGTTATTTGCTGTTGTTGTTTTTAAAATGTCCATTCACTAATTATATGAACTTTCAGGTGAATAAACAAGATAGGGCTACATAACCCGACTTAAGTGTGTTAAAGTGTTATGTAATTTATGAAGTAATAAAGGTCTGTGATTATACAGTTTGTTTTCTTGTGCACTCTTTGTCTGGTGAGAGGATCGGTGGTGCCTTTGCTCTTGTTAAACTCTCATACTAAGCGTTTTGTTGTTGTTTTTTCTTTTTGTAATACTGATTTTCGTCAAAAATTATAATAGGTATGAATAATACAGACCAGTTCATGGTGTGTTTTGTTGAATACGATTTTTATGTGAACTAGTGATGTGTGAAAACCATATTTTCACTCATTGCTTGGCAATCTATGAAATTTTTTTTTTGTGTGTGCATATTATGCTGACATAAAAATCATATTCGAAAAAAACCCCACCCCACACCATGAAATAACCTCTATGTCTTGATACTAAACCGTTAGCAGTATGGTAAACAGGGTGTTCTTAATTAATCTGGACTTTTAGCAGGGATTGGTCTAGACTGTGGCGAGTTTTATTATGGAGAGGGGAGGGGGTTGTCAAGACATGTTCCCCCGGAAAATGTACTGAAAAAAAAGAAAAATTCCTTGACCAGAGAGGGGTTTCGACCCAAAAAATCCTCCACCTGAACACACGCCTGCTGTACGAGTAAGTGAACTAACTAATGCCACTAATAAGGTTTTGCTTTTTAAATTTATTTATTTTTGTTCACTTTTTGTAACTTTTAATGTGAAATATATTACTTATAACGTGGTTTATACACGTTTTTCCTTTTTTTTAATATTTACTTTTTACTTTTCCGTCTTGAAAGCAGAGTTGATTGATACTGGTCAAAAGTAGCGAGTGCGTCTAGTTGGAGCTCTGTTGGATTTGTTTATATCTCTAAATGTGTCATAAGAGCCCAATAACTGACTGAAATAATGAAACAATTTTCACCAAGTCCCAAATATAATACATATAAATAATGGATGAATGATGAACTAAACAGCAGTTTCCACTTAACGCTCAAATCAGTATATACCCCTCAGGATTAGTGTTTCAGTCCTGTCTTTGTAGGTTTAAAATAGAAACACGCCTCATCAACTGAGCATGCATATTTAACTCGGCACTATGATGAAAAGTCAAGATTACTGTAGAACTCGTTCACGGCACTGTGAATAATCACTGTATACGGTTCCGTCGGAACTCGTCACCAAGTCAGTTAATTAGATCTACTCACGGTCATGGTCGTAACAACTTGAGGGGAAACAATAAGGAAACTGTCCTTGTTCAGGTTTAAAAGTGCTCTTTTTGTTGTCGACTTCGTTTAGTGTTTATGTTGTCGGTTTTTTTTTTTGGTTTTTTTTTTTTTGGGGGGGGGTTGTTCTTGTTTTGTTTCTTTGTTGTTGTTGGGTTTTGGGTTTTTTTTTATGTTTTTAGGGTGGGTGTGTTGGGGTTGGGGTTTTTTTTTCTTGTTATTGTTTACTGCTCCCCTCGGCTCTCCTTCTATTTTAGTCTAGGTACGGAGCTGATGGTTCAAGCACTACTAGAACACATTGATTAGTAATCATAGGATTGAATTTCAAACATTTGGTAATTTTGATATATATAAAAAAAAGAAACGCATAGGTGATAGGGAAAGAAAAAAAAGTGTTTGCTTTTATAAAATATAGTTTTTTTGTACAATGTTGCTGAATGACCATGTTTGTTAATGTTCCTGGAATGGGACATGCCCAAATGCACCCTAAAACAAATTTAATACACGTTGTGGCATGTTATTCGACAATTGCAGGAAATCTGCGTGAAATGGTCAGATTTTGGCGAATGCACGTGAAACTCGGGGAAAAGATTGGGGTAGTGATGGGTATTTAAAGTTGCAATGCTCGCAATGATGCCTCATTGCCATTTCAAGTAGACGAGTTACAAGATGCCAAGACTAAGCCTGTCGAATCGAAACATTGCAATAGGCCGCCTCCAGTTAAGTGAATCGCAGTCAGCAGTCGCACGCCACATGAACGTCCATCAGAGCACCATTTCACGTCTCTGGGACAGGTACTAGCAGTTTCAATCAGCTGAAGACCGGCCCAGAAGTGGAAGACCTCGCATAATAACTGCAGCACAAGATCGCTACATCCGGGTTCTGCACTTGCGTCACCGAACTGCCACGAACACTGCTGGACACATACCTCGTTTGAGAAGAGTGTCTGCACAAACCATTCGGAACCGACTTCGAGAAGCTGCTTTACGGGCTAGGAGACCGTATGTTGGCCCCGTCCTGCGACGTCGACATTTACGTGTTCGCTGGTGCACGAATGTACAGGGGTGGAACTTGGGAAACTAGCGGCGAGTATGGTTCAGTGACGAGTCACGTTTCCTTCTACAGCGACGTGATGGACGACGACGTGTTTACAGACACCGCAATGAACGTTTTGCCAACAACTGCGTCGCTCAAGTTGACAGATTCGGTGAAGGGAGTGTCATGATGTGGGGAGCCATCTCATACACCGGCAGAAGTGAACTTGTGTTCGTACAAGGCAACCTGACAGCTGTACGCTACTGGGATGAAATTCTTCGCCGTCACATGCTTCCCATTTTGGATCGACAGAGAGAACTCTTTCCGCAGGACAATGCCAGGCTGCATACGGCACGTGTAACAATGGATTTCCTACAGAATGAGAACATTAATGTGCTGCCATGGCCATCAAGATCGCCAGATCTCAACACCATTGAACATCTATGGGACGAACTGGACAGACGTGTACGCCAGCGTGACCCGGAGCCTCAGACGCTTCCGCAAATGTGACATGCACTGCAGGAAGAATGGACTGGGATTCCACGTGTCCGGATTCAGAGACTTATTCAGTCTATGCCAAGGAGATGTCGCGCAGTGATTGCTGCTGCTGGTGGCCACACAAGGTACTGATTTCAGCGCCCTCCTACGACGCTGTTTTCTGACGAAACCGCCTCCACTGTCGTCAGTCCATAGCACGAACATTGTCACATACTCATGTCAAATGTTACTGTGATACGATCATAAATAACGAAATTATGCCACTTTGTATTAAAGAGATAATTCCATAAATATTTCGCCTATGCGTTTCTTTTTTTGACAGAGTATATATACATATTATTACGCCAATCAGTGACATAAAGTTAACCTTTTAATTTGCAAAGGTAGAAGAAACACGCTAAAGTTTTCCATCAGTAGCAAGGGATCTTTTATATGCACCATCCCACAGACAGGAAAGCACATTCCACGGCCTTTGAGATACCAGTCGTGGTGCATTGGCTGGAAAGAGAAATAGCCCAATGAGCCCACCGACAGATATCGATTTTAGATTGGCCGTGCATCATACGATTGCTTTACCATCTGGCCTATGGACTAGGACTAAGATGGATGTGATAAAAGACGGTGTACCAGTCTAATTGTTCGCGCGCTATCGAACTGAATACGTTACTAGAGAGCTCCCTCTAGTTAAATCCTCCTACAGGTTATATAGGATGTAGTGGTCTGATATATATATATGAATGAGAGAGAGAGAGAGAGAGAGAGAGAGAGAGAGAGAGAGAGAGAGAGAGAGAGAGAGAGAGAGAGAGAGAGAGAGACACACACACACACACACACACGCGCGCGCACAGACACACACACACACAGACGGTTAGAAGACACTCGAGGTAAGTGTTTTAATCATTGGCGGATCCAGAGGGGGGTCAAAGGGGTCTCGTCCTTTAATGTTCTCTTTTTAAATGGCTTTTAAAAAACAAAATCATCATCCACTGGCGGCTCCGGGGAGGTGGGGTCACAGATTTCCGTACCCCAACGTCCTTTAAAGTGCCTTTTTCAAATGGCTTTTTAAAAATTATTATTCATAAGCCACTAAACAAAGTAAAGGGTCAGATTTACGACGATGCATCATTTTTCATATCGTAAGCCGTTATTTCATGTTCGCTGATTTTCGGCAATTGCCGACAACAGTTACTACTTCGGAAACAGTTTTCGCTTTGTTATTAAAAAAACATGTCACACCAGTGCCGAACTTTGCCGAAGTCAATGGGTTGAAAGGCATGACACATTTGAAGTAATGACAAAACTATACCCGGCTATTATTACTTGCTTAGACGAGATGAGAACTTCACAGGACTGGAATCGAGTCACCATCAATGGTGCTAGTTGTTATTTTCTTGCAAGGACACAATTCGATGTCATCATGTCACTCATTGTGACAATGTCCTGCATGGCATGCATACGAATCTTGACCGTCTGTCTTCGGGGCAGATCGGCTGACATCGTGAAAGGCTACCAACATATTATTTCCGTTCAGAACACACTTCAAAGTGTGCGTGACGATGTCAGCAAATTCAACAAACATTGGTACAACCAAGCTGTTAAATTAACTAATAGCATTTCTGTCGGTACATCAGTTCCGATAAGCTGTTATGTACAACAACATCGTCGCAATGCGCCTGCCCTGGACCCAGATGAATATTACATAAGAAACCTCACTATAGTATAGTATTGTGTAGTGTAGTGTAGTGTAGTGTAGTGTAGTGTAGTGTTGTATACCATATCTGGATCACATCATACAGCAGTTGTCGGAACGTTTCAGACACAGTCATGTTACTGCAATTAAGTCTCTTCACCTAATTCCATCTGTCATGAGGCCAGGGTTAGTGGAATTGACCAAGCCTTTAATTGAATACCACAGAGAAGATTTACCCAACCCATCTGATGCATCAGTCATTGATGTTGAACTAGGTGTATGGGAACGACACTTAGTCCATGAGCCAGGACCCAAACTTTGATAAATTGGTGTCACCTGGGTGTGTGGGGGTGGGGGTGGGGGGGGGGGGGGGGATCGAATGTTCATAGTGATTTTTATCACGGTCTGCATCCCTAGGAATAGACAATTTATGATAGCATTACAGGACTCACAGCTTGCTATGGGTATCTACCAGTTTTGTGACCCTACCCCCATTTTCCACGACAGTTATATTTTTACAGTATTTGTAAAGGGTGACTATATTAAAAGCATTGTAAAATATTTGTCAGATCATTTAGAAAGACAAAACTTGGAGTATCGAGAGTTCGTGGACTAGAGAATTTAGATATGTTATCAATATTTAAATCCTTTGAGGATTTGAGTCTGAGATAACGTTACAAAATACAGTTTTATTTTTCAGTAGCAATCTGACATAAACTTTAGGCTCAACACCTCAAATATTCTCTTTGAAGGATCTTATTGCAGCAGGGGCTTATTGTGACATCTAATCAATATTTACATCCTATGTATAAAGTTTTCTTGTAAGTGTTTTTGTGTAACGACCCTTATTGTTTTCCTCAAAAGCAATATTTCAAAGGAATTATTAACAGAATAACTAAAAAAAACAAGATTATAAAAGATTTATGAAGATGTACATGACAAAACTAAGGGTAGGTGAAGTTAATACCGACCGACCCCTCTGCTCATGGACTAACTGGTCGACAGTTCCACAAAAAGACATGCCCCATTCTGCTATGACCACTTTGAAAGAAACAGATGTAATGATGTTTCTAAATATTCATTGTTTGATGCGTTTACTCTGTGTCATTCCATTAACAAGTTTCGAGTGTGAACGTTCATTCAATGCGACTGAAAACGTTGGGTTTGTTGGATGTTTTTGCGTACAACTATGATGGAAGATCGATTAAATGGATGTGCACTCATGTACATTCACAAAGACGTCACTATCAACATCAACTCAGTGATTGACAGTTTTGCAGTGAAATTTCCAACATGCATGCAACGTGTCCACATTGTTCACCTCTCTGTACAATGTGACTGACAACGTTACACATGTTGTTTCTTGGCTGATGCTTGCTTTCAGCTTCCCATTAAACCATATTATATATATATAATTCACAATTTTCGAAAGGGAACAACTAGCAAAACACTAAATTGCCCCGAAATCGTGCCTCTCAGCATCTATATTTTAAAATAGCATGCCCACAGACCCCCACCCCCTGCAGATGTCGCTCCCTTTGGGAGCTCAGGTGGTGCACCCTGTGTTTTGGGGAATATATTGATAAACCGTTAGGAAACGTTAGTCCCCTGGTGCCGATCCAGAGTGGCAGTGGGGGGGGGGGGGGGTCGAGGAGGCCCAGGATACCACACACACAGACATGCACACACAGACACTATATATATATATATATATATATATATATATATATATATATATATAAAATCTATTTTTCATATTTGGCATATGATAAACAAATGTTCAACACAAAAAAGACAAACGACTAGAATTTCACTAATGGCATGTTCATGTATGGTAGCATATAAACAAATATTAAACAATTACGATCGATGTAAAACGGGTAGTATTTCAATAGTGGCATATTCATGTATTGTAACTTTATATTTTTCTCTGGTGAGGTTTTTGTAAATTCGGACAAAGGACAGTTTGCATATGCGTACGGGCTCCCATGTTTTGTAGGGGGGCCAGGCTAGCATTCGCCCGAATATTAACAAAAATGCCTAAATCTGGATAACAACATTTATTCATATTACCATTACTACAAAACAGCTATATAGGGTTGCAAACGAATCATTACACATTTTTACTTGGTTAATAACTAATTTTGAGGGTTGAATGATGAAAATACATGGTAAAAAAGGTCTCATTTTAACACATTTTACCCGAATATCTGTATCAGTTTTGCCCGAATTTGAGGATTTGTTCCAGCATTAGGCCCCCCCCCCCCAACCCACCCCCAGTGGGTCCCTGTCTCATACACGTATGCCAGTATGCTTAAACCTTAAATGATTATGAAAACCCCCACGTCACGAAGATATAGATTTGTGTTAAATGTAGTGTTAATGTATATATTAGGTTTGCACTTCATGTCATCTCAGGGATCACAGTTTTAAAAGCTTTCATCGATTATTGTAATGGCTTGTTGCAAAATATATTAACTAAACGCAGTTAGTCTCGAAATTAATACTCCGAAAACTCATTCTTTGATGCATAAGCGCCGTAAACAAAGCTTTTTCTGCTTCTTTTTGTTTTGTTTGTTTTAAACTGTGTTTGTTTATTAGACCGTAACAACAACACATGGATTATTACGTACACCTATGTCAGTTTGACACCATTTTTATTACAACTAATCATTTCAAAACTTGGCCGACTCACTTTCGCTCGTTAAATACGTCTTGAAACAATTCGTTGTAAATAAATGGTATCTAACATTCACTCGTGTAGTATTTTCTATGTGTCCACGTCCAAACCATTCAATAGATAGAACTTCCCCACTCATCCTCTACCCCGGTATAGGTATACGGTCTTTCAAGCTTTTGATCTACACAAACTCACATGTTAATTTAACAAAAAACACATGTTAATATAACTATAAGCTCGCGTTAGTATACCTATAATCACCGACATTATGTCACTAATTGCGCGCAGGACTCGCGCATCTGAACCTTTTGACCCGAATATAATACGAGCTCAGCTCTGTGCATTCACACGAGGTCGGTCTGGGATCGATTCGCGTCGGTGGGCCCACTGAACTATTTCTCGTTCCAGCGAGTGCATCACGACCGGTATATCAAAAGCCATGGTATGTGCTAGCTTGTCTGTGGGATGGTGCAAATAAAAGATCCCTTGCTACTAATGGAAAAATGTAGCGGGTTTCCTCTGATGACTATACGTCAGAATTGCCAAATGTTTGACACGCAATACGCGATTATTAAGAAATCAGTGTGCTTAGTGTGTCTTTAAACAAAACCAACTCTTTGAGAGTACCACTTAGTCATTAGCGGATCCAGAGGGGGGATCACAGGGGTCCCTGACCCACCTTTATCCTTTAATGTGCCCTTTTTAAATGGCTTTTGTTTTTTAAATGCATCATCCACTAAACAAAGATCATTTGCGGATCCGGAGGGAGGTGGGGGTGGTATGGTGCATATAAACGATCCCTTGCTACTGATAGAATTTGTGTGTGTGTGTATGTGTGTGTGTGTGTGTATGTGTGTGTGTGTGTGTGTGCATGTGTAAATTACCAAATGTTTGACATCCAGTCCGTTGATTACTAATCAATATGTTCTAGTGGTGTCGTTAAACAAAACAAACTTTAATTTGTTGTCCTGGATAGCATGCTTGAACTATCAGATCCGTACTTAGGATAAAATACAACTACGGTTCCAGTTGTGGAGACCAAATTTCTGGGGGTTATTTTTGACAGGAGGCTATCTTTTGTTCCTCATTTACAGTATGTGAAAAAGAAGGGCATAAAGGCCCTCAATATCTTAAAAGTTATTGGCAAGACTGAATCGGAAGCAGATCGAAAGGTTATGCTCCGACTTTACATATCTTTATTTCGGTCTAAACTTGATTATGGGTGCATTGTGTATGGGTCAGCACGTAAGTCTTACTAGCAAATGCTAGATCCTATACACAACCAGGGACTTAGGCTTTGTCTTGGTGCTTTCAAAACATCTCGTGTGGAGAGCTTGTTCGTCGATGCACACGAACCTAGTTTGGGTGCTAGACGTGCAAAGCTTTTTCTGCAGTATGTTACAAAGATTAAATCAATGCCAAAACATCCTGCACACAATGCGGTGTTTAATAACGAATATATGAAGTTATATGATGCAAAACCGAATGCGATTCGAACATTTGGTCTTCGCATTAAGCAGTTTTTATCAGTTTCCAACATTGATTTAACAGATATTTTGGAAACGCCTTCATATTTTATTTTGCCACCTTGGTGTATCAAACCACCAAAAATTGTATTCGATCATGTGCATCTAAAAAAGGATTGCACAGATGCAGTTATTTATAAACAATATTTCATGGAAATCAAAGAAAGGTACTATGATTACATTCCTGTTTACACAGACAGATCACTGGATGGGAATTATGTGGCTTGTGCTACAGGCATTAAGGGTAACGAAAAGTGATTTTAAATTTCATATTAACCAATATATCTTTTCGACTTGGCAAGACGGTTGGGACGGTGCGGTTGCGAACAAGCTTCATTCTGTCAAGGCAGTCCTGGGAGAGTGGCAGTCATCCTATAGGCGATGCAGGAAGGATGAAGTAGTCTTGTGCCGTGCCCGCATCAGCCATACATATCTGACGCATTCATTTATTTTAAAGAAGGTCCCCCCCCCCCCCCCCCCCCCCCCCCATTGTGAACATTGTCAGTGTACACCGACTGTGCGCGACATTTTGGTGGAGTGTAATCATCTCAAACCGACGAGAAATGATATATTATTTGGCAACAGAAATGTCTTGGAATCTTTTAAATTCCATCCAGAATTAATTATAAAGTTTTTAAAACACTGTGACTTCTATACAAAGTTTTAAAATATACTTACCTTGATTTTATGTATTGTATTATACTTTTCACCCACAGCTCCTTACACTGTGGTTTTACATAAATATATCTAAATAATATTTTCAACAGCCGATGTGTATTTTTGTGCTGGGGTGTCATTAAACATTTATTCATTCATTCATTCATTAGATTAAAATACAAGGACAGCGGAGGAGAGAAGTATAAAATAACAGCAAAAATCAAAGAAAACAACCGCATTCTCCCCCCCCCCCCCCCCCCCCCAAAAAAAAGAAGAAGAAGAAAACAGAAACAAAGAAACAAAGAAACAAAAAGAAACAAATCAAAAACACCCAAACAAAGAAATAAATAAACGACAACATAAAAACTAAATGAAGTCGACGACAAAAAGAGCACTTTTAAACCTGAACAAGGACATTTTTCTTATTGTTTCCCCAAGAGTTACGATCATGACCGTGAGTAGATCTAATTAACCGACTAGGTGATGGAGTTCCGACGGAACCGTGTACAGTGATTATTCACAGTGCCGTGAACGACTTCTACAGTAATCTTGACTTTTCATCATAGTGCCCGAGTTAAATATGCATGCTCAGTTGATGAGGCGTGTTTCTATTCTACACCTACAAAGACAGGACTGACACAGTAGTATTGTCGTCATGACAACAGCAAATAAAGACTAATCCTGTGGGGTATATACCGATTTGAGCGTCAAGTGTAAAATACTATTTAGTTTATCATTCATCTATTATTTAGCATTATATTTGGGACTTGGTGAAAAAAAAATCATTATTTCACATTATTTCTGTCAGTTATTGGGCTCTTGGGACATATTTAGAGATATAAAAAAATCCAACAGAGCTCCAACTAGACCCACTCGCTGTTTTGACCAGTATCATTCAACTCGGCTCCAAGACTGAAAAGTATAAAGTAAATATTAAAAAAGGAAAACGTGTATATCTTTTACATTATTAAAGTTATGTGAACAAAAATAAATTAATTTAAAAAACAAAACCTTGTGATATTAGTTAGTTCACTTACTCATACATCAGCCGGTGTTCAGGCGAAGGATTTGGGGGGGGGGGGGGGGGGGAGGGTCGAAACCCCTTTCTGGTAAAGGATTTTTTTTTCAATACATTTTCCTGAGAAACATGTCTTCACACACACGCACACACACACACACACACACACACACCCGTAAACACTCGCCACAGTCCAGACCAATCCCTGCTAAAAGTCCAGCCAATTTATGCAATGGAAAATATTTTTCCAAAGTAAAACTTCACTTTCACAATGATAACCTTTGTTGCATATCTGGGTACCTCTGGACATACCTCAGTCGCCTGCTTTGAAAGATTTTTGTCACATGAGTCTTCCTGCTTTGTCATAAATTACTATTCTGACACAGATTAAATTATATTGTGTTATTTTAATATCCCTTATTTAACCCCTATTTATTTTGAATGTTCAGTATATCATAATACCTTACTTTTGCATTAAAAAAAAAATCCGGATATGTTTTGAAATTGTTACAGAAAATGTCAGAAAGTTATTTGCAGTCATAATTAAACAGATGGGAACTATTATATTTTTAAAAAGTTGACTGTACATGTTTACACGTATTAATAAATAATTTGCATGTAGTGTTAAGTGCTGTAACTATTTACGGGTACTGGAAAAATAATTAACAACACCCTGTTTACTATACTGCTAAATATTGTTTAGTATCAAGATATAGAGGTTATTTCATGGTGTGGGGTGTTTTTTCGAATATGATGTTAGTGTCAGCATGATGTAAAAAATATATTTTCATAAATTGCAAAGCAATGAGTGAAAATATGGTTTTCACATATCACGAGTTGACATAAAAATCGTATTCGACAAAACACCCCACCATGAAATAACCTCTATGTCTTGATACTAAACAATATTTAGCAAAAGACACCATGAATTGGTCTGTATTATTCATACCTATTCTAATTTTTGACGACAATCAGTATTACAAAAAGAAAACAATAACAAAACACTCAATATGAGAGTTTAACGAGAGCAAAGGCACCACCGATCCTCTCACCAGACAAAGAGTGCACAAGAAAACAAACTGTATAATTATAGACCTTTATTACTGCATAAAATACATGGCACACTTTAACACACTGAAGTCAGGTTCTGTAGCCCTATCTTGTTTATTCAACTGACAGTTCATATAACTAGTGAATGGACTTTTTAAAAACAACAACAGCAACAGCAAATAGCATCAAACAAATTAAGTTGACCAATAACAACAGTCATAGTACGTTTGTTTTGTTATAATCATGAAATCAAAACAAATATGTTACCAAAGGCAATAATGAATGAGATTATAAAGAACACAGCATCCAAATGCCGATCGCTGATGTTGCCAAAAGAACACAGCATCCAAATGCCGATCGCTGATGTTGCCACATTTCTGCTTCAACAAACCAGTGATTCCATTTCCACTAGCACCGTGCCGGTTCTCGTCTGGTGTTGACGTCTGTGCCGATTCATTCAACTCCTGTCCTTGTAAAACAGGCTTTCCCCATTTGTGGATACAGCCGGGAAAGTCATGTTCTTTGACTTTCGGTGCATCGTGATAGCGATTTTCGACAATAATGGCCCCGGCTATGGCCAAGAAACCTTGAATCTCATTCAGAACTAAATAAAGTGAAAGTTTGGAGATGTGGTCTGACGTCGTCGGCAGGGAGTTTTGAATGATGTTCAGAAAAACGGCGTGGGCCATAAAGACGGTCATTATGAATCCCATCTTCTCCCCGGAGCTTGCGGGCAGAAGGAACACCATGGAGTTAAGTACTGTGAGTAGACCCATGGGGAAAATGATGTTGATCACATAAAACGTGTATCTTCTTTTCAAAGTCAGATACATTTTGACGGCAAACACCCCGTAATTCAGTTCTGTCATGTTAACACTCATTCCAGTAATATTCCATTCTCCATTTTCTGTTTGTAAGTTGGCTATTTCGTCTGAAAGTTCATTCACGAACGGATGAAGCATCACAGGAAATCCATATGCAGAAGCCAAAACTATGACACATTCTTGCGTATCGAACGGGTAACTCGAAACGTCAATTTTACAGCTTGTCTTATAAACATCTATAGTGCTCAGAATACACAATCCATAGTACCGAGTCACAACCGGGATTGGACTTTGTAGCAGCTTTGTTCCATCAGCAGCGTTCTGGATCATTATAAGTGGGGTCCATACATCAGCTTGATCAAGTTCTATCAATGTATAATTCGCAAAATTGGCAGGATCCCACGTTATTCGTGAATCGTTCGAAAGAAGTGTGATGATCACAGATGATAGTAATGTTTGTTCTGCGTTGTCTAAATGAAGAATTGATGGTTTGCTGATACCAAGACTTACACCAGTAACATTCTTGTTATCAGTAAAAGGCGGAATTCTGGACATGTTAGGTTGGAGAACACTGTTATATAGCTCCAGTAGAGAGTCACATTTGTTCTGTGTAGTCTCACAAACTAGCGTCATAGAAAGTCCACATAGGAGCTCCAACATTAAGCCAAATGCCGACATCATATAAGAACGAAAGATCAAAAGAGAATGTCTTCTAGTGTTTGTGGAGTCAACAAAGCAGGTACAGAATACATTATCGAACTGTTTACGCTGTACATTATTGTATAGTTAAATTTCCGTAACATCCATTACAAGATAACGCCACCCCATTGATCGAGATGTAGCAACGCGAGTTTGTTCATTTCTCGAGGAACGTAAAAAATACGTTGTCAGGGAATGGCATATCTGATAACGTCATTTTATATGGGCAAGTTGTCTTATTGAGCGTTATTGTGTATGGAGTAAAAACAATTCAAAATAAGCTATGAAGTTTTAGTGTTATTATTAGCAAGTATAATTCAAATTTGGAAATGATTTTTGTTTTGTTCATAACCCGACGAACGTAAAGGAAATAACAGACAATCCTGAAATGAACGAGATTGCATTAACGATTTGTTATGCATACGTTTTAATCGCTTATCTTTGTTTTATTACGACTTCAACAATTATCTAGAAAAGGACGCAGCTAATGGAAGATGGTTAAGATCAAATGGATTTGTTTTTCTTTAATTTATCATGTTAACTCGATCTAACAAAAATATTTTTGTATTACCTATGTTTGACCATGAGCATAGGCTTTCGTATTCACATTTTTGTAGGTGGGGGATGGGGGACCTGATTTTCCTCGGGTTTCAACGAAAATGCCCGAATCTGGAAAAGAACGTTTATTTATATTAGCAATACTACCAAACTACAGACAGACAACTACTACCACTAATGTTCCACTTTTAAATATTCACTGTCAGACCTGGCGCAGTGGATACAATGTTGTGATAAAAGAAAAAAGAAATGTTTTATTTAACGACGCACTAAACACATTTTATTCACGGTTATATGGCGTGAGACATATGGTTAAGGACCACACAGATTTGGAGAGAAAACCCGCTGTCGCCACATAGGCTACTCTTTTACGACAGGCAGAAAGGGATCTTTTATTTGCGCTTCCCACAAGCAGGATAACACAAACCATGGCCTTTGTTGAACCAGTTATGGATCACTGGTCGGTGCAAGTGGTTTACACCTACCCATTGAGCCTTGCGGAGCACTCACTCGGGGTTTGGAGTCGGTATCTGGATTAAAAATCCCATGCCTCGACTGGGATTCGAACCCAGTATCTACCAGCCTGTAGACCGATGGCTAACCACGGCGCTACCGAGGCCGGTGTGTTGTGATGAAAGTAAACAGATTTAAAGGTTAAGACCACCAATTCATCTGTATTTCAAGAAGCAATTAATTTACCAGATACTGATGACTGAATTAAGTGCTGCATTGACATATTATTTACTGAACCAGTTTTGTATATATTTAAATAGCATGATATTGGTCGTTTTACTTCTTAGTGATATTCTTCTATCTGTTCTGGTAACGTGAGACTCGGACAATTTTACTGATACAATTTAAAAATATACTAATATTTTACACAAATTTCATTCTTTTATTTATACCTTTTACGATGTTGTTGTTATTGTTTTTTCGTGGGTTATTTATTTAAAAAAAAAAAATTGTTTAATGCAGAATAGATTCCAACATTTCTATATGGCAGTTTGAAGACAAATTTGAATCAACCATCGGTAAAGAAACTGCCACGTCCATTTTTGTACCGTTGGTCACTACCAGCTAAATGGTCACCAAACACTACTTTTCTTTTACATTAAATACAGTTCAGACTGATCTAACCGGCACCTGTGCATAGCAGCCACTACAAACCCCGTACTTGCATGTAACAGCCACCTGTTTTACGCGGCCAACGTCCACTATTTTTAGGCCAAATGAATGGTTAGAAATACTATAACGGCTCAAAGATACATGGGTCATAGAGATTTTCGTGTGTGTAGGAAACGTTCTACTCCTAACAAAACTGTACTGTATTCTATTGTACACGTTTATGGAAGCCTATTCATTGAAAACATGTCTGTGAATAACTTAGATTCACAGATACTGCACTGTCGTATGTCCAGTTTTGAGAAAAAAGCAAACGACCAGCATAAATCGATTTATTATACCCTACAGATGAAGACAAATGGTTGGTGCCAGTTTTGTATTTTTGGCCAGGCACCAGAACGACGTCATCAAAGATGGTAGCCATTCTAAAATCGACAAAATTTTCACAAACAAGATATCAAAATGATCAGAATAAGGAGCTTAAATAGTCCATGATTGACAAATAATAAAGCAATGGTCATTTCATTCTTTTATGAAGTTTTCTTTTGTCTTGGTATGTTTTGATACAATTCAAAGGTAGTAGACATGAAACATTCTGTTTCTTTAATGTAGTAAATTAGATGCCCTAACCCTAGTTATTAGGCACAGGTAAATGTGTTTGACATTAAATTACCATTAAATTACACATTACTTGCATCTTCGTACCTAATCCAACGTGTCTCTTCCTGTGTGCTTGTAATAGCATCAAATGCAGACAGAAAAGGTGTGTAGACTACATCGCAAGTTTGGGTCAGTAACTTTGTAAACTAGGAATATACTTATGCAGCTCGTGTTAGTGGTAATTTATCAGATTACGTTTTCTTTACCCTTAAACATTCCGAAATTAATTCTAATACAGTAGTTAAATATGCTTGGTTATATCGTTTGTATCATATATAGAAAACCTTTTAAAAAACCTAATTTCTTTCTTTTATACATTTTTATGTGGGATCGGTACCAAACATAGATGAAATCCTGGAAGCACTTTGATGGGTATATTTGTGGAATTAACGTGTCTAACACATCATGCATTAGCTTTAAGGATGCCTTACAAGAAAATGTCTCGTTTCTCCACAACAACCCCCTCCCCCCCCAAAACAAAAACTACAAAAAAAACAAATAAACAAACTTTGAGTTGTTTGATCTTAGTTGCATGTCAATTCTGAGAGGTGTTTAAAAGACGACTTTGTTATCGAAAGTGTTCGAATATTTTCATTTCATTTCAACTTATTTCCGTGCTTACATCCAATAAAGGTTCAAGCACGCGGTCTTGGATACACACCCCACCTATCTGGGTTGTCTGTCCAGGACAGTGGGTTAGTTGTTAGTTGGTTTGTGGTTAGTGAGAGAGAAGAGAGTGTAGTGGCCTTACATCTACCCATTGAACTCTTATGAACTCGCTCTGGGTTGGAGTCGGTACCGGGTTGCAAACATTGTACCTACCAATCTGTAGTCCGATGGCTTAACCACTGCGCCACCGAGGCCGATGGTGTTCGAATAGACCCTATTGCTAGACAGACATGCCAGCTATAACTAGGTTATGGTAAGTAGGACAATTAAAAACAAATAATTGTAATTAGTGTACTATTGTTTTGTATTATTTATTGTTCACACGTATTTGGGCATACAATTGTGGGTAATAATCAGACATTTCAACGAAACAAGAACAACGTGCGACAACAATATTAGAATATGAAACACTATTGCTTGTCAGTTCATTGTTTAAAAAAAAAAACACGGTTCATAACAGTCATTGATACTAAACGTAGCCGGTGTTGTTCGAACAGGCCCTAGTATTGCTAGACAGGCATGCCAGCTATACTAAAAGGCAAACGTCATTGTGACATGGATTGTTTGCAGTAATAAATTTGTGAATGGATTTATGGATGTAAACCAGAGAAAATGTGCATGAAACAGCTCGAAGAAATACAACCAAGCAGTTGTTGCTGCGATTGCATGCTTTGTGCAAGAAACATGGAATATTCGGGAGAAATCCTATCCAGTGTTCACCATAAAAGGCCAGACATTCAGACGTAAATCATTGTGCAGCCTTCAGAAGTGCAGAAGTCAGTAAAACGCCATTAATGAACTGTTTGATGCAAATTCGTCATGCCACTCCTCGGTGAAAATGACAGATGGCGAGTTATAGGGATGCTTGAATCTGGGAACCTCGCACGTCAATTCAACGTCCACAGAAACACCATATGGCACTTATGACAAGTATATCAACAAAACAACCAGGTCAGCGGCCGACCACCCTTGAAAACCTCTCGCTAAGACACATGGATCCAAACCACGCATCTGCGAAATGGCATTCCCAGGAACTTTCTCTAGAGTTTAGTGACCTCAATGAGATGACAGTGCCAGGCCTGTATCAATGCTCAAGGTGGACACACTCACTACTGACTGTGTGAACGTCGCTCTGGACCCCCTCTAGTGATGTGGCTCATTTGCATATGGCAGGTGCGCCCGTTTCGTAGACTATTGCTAGTTTCCATACCTTCAGACATTTCTCTTTCCGTGTTATAACGTTTCACACACGGCAGTAAAAACTTATCATCAAATAGCTTTGTCTTTTGTGTGTCACAATAACTTTTGCCTTTTAGTATATAAATAGGTTATGAATAAGTAGAAGCAGATAGACAATTAAAAACAAATAACTGTAATTAGTGTACTCTTATTTTGTATTATTTATTGTTCACACGTATTTGGGCATACAATTGTGGGTAATAATCAGACATTTCAACGAAACCAGAACAAAGTGCGACAACAATATTAGAATGTGAAACACTTGCGTGTCAGTTCATGGTTTTAAAAAGCACGGTTCATAACAGTCATTGATACTAAACTTACAAAACAATTATAACCTTCTGCGTCCCGGTACTTTTTTTTTTGTTCTACGTCACGGTAATAACATTTTCTAATTTCTAGGAAGACGTGTTGTAGCAATCATCAGTAATGTTTGGTCAGTCATACGATTGTACATCGGGAAACTGTTCTATTAATACCGCATCGCTGAACAAGCGATAAAACAACCCCTGAAAGAGTTTAGTATTTCCTTTGAGTAATGAATAATTTATTTAAATGTGCATACATCCGCCGCTAGGTTTTATACATCATCAGACAAAGATTGTTCAAGTGCTAAGATGATAAACATTTCAAAAATTACTACACGTGATAAAACTATTTATAATGTAATGTGGCAATATCAATACTAATAACGTGTTACGTTTAAGCATGGCAGTTAATAGTTTTCGTATTAATCTGTAAATGTGCATATGAGAATGTTTGATTTACTTGTATATATAACAGCCACCTGTCCATAACGGCCACTTTTGCGGCTGTGTCGACTGTAGCTTATTATTATTATCCAGTATGAACCTAGCAGCAAACACTACTTGGATACAATAGTGACCAATGTACAGATATTTGAAGTTTTAAAATAGGCTTTCGGTCACCATGGTATACTTTGTCTATACCACTATTAAACCAAGTGTTCTAATAGTCTTTAAACTGCTCTGAATTCTGATTTGTAAAGATAATATCTTATTATAAAATTAATATCATTATATTGCCCACAGAAAGAGCTAATGTGACGAGAAAGAATACAACGTCCAGAGTTAAGCAGTTTCTTTGCTTTGATCGTCCATGACCAGTTTTGTTGACAACATCATTATTGTCATCACCATCATTTTCTTGGCATCCTTGCCTCTGATTTTTGGATTGTAACATATCGTCACAGGTAGCATGGATTTTTGTTTTTTGAGTTATCCTATCCTTAACACAGTCGAGAATTCTGGATGGTTCCTTTTTGCCGGTCTTGTGAAATCGATTTTCGGTGAAAAGAACACCTGATATGGATAAGAATCCTTGAACTTCATTCATAACCAAATAGAGTGCAAGTCTGCAGATTTTATCTGACGTTGCTGGGAGGGAGTCTTGGATCGTGGTCAGAAACAATACATGGGCTATAAACACGGTCATTATAAATCCCATTTTTTCACCGGACCTGGTCGGCAGAAGAAACACCATGGAGTTCAGAACAGAGAAAAGAGCCACTGGGAAAATTATGTTAATGATGTAAAAGGTATATTTTCTTTTTAAAGTTAGGATAATTTTAACAGCTGTCAAGTTATAATCACGGTCTTTTTTTTCCAATCGCATATCGTCGATTTTCCACTCTCCGTTTGGTACATGTAGTTTCTCTATTCGCGATCCAGGAAATAACATCGTCGGATGTAGATTTATAGGGAATCCAAATGGAACACCGATAATTATATTGCATACTTGAGTATCAAATGGATACCTGGAAACGTCAATTTTACATGTAGTTTTGTAAACATCTGATAATCCCAATATATGTAAACCGTTAAACCTAACAACAATCTTGAGAGAAGATTTCAGCACATCAATTCCATCAGCAGCAGCGTTTTCTATCGTCACCAGCGGTGTCCACAGTTCTGAATCGTCAAACTCGATCAGGGTATGATTGCCGAACTGGGATGGATTCCACACCATTCGAGTGTCAAACCACCAAAGACTTAATATAAGGGCTGAAACCAGAATTTGTTTCGAGTTGTCCAGTTGAAGAATGGATGGCTTTCCCACACCTAGAGTCACGTCAGTGACTTTCCCACCATCAGTGAATGGCGGGATGTTGGTTCTGTTGGACAAAGCAATGCTGTTGTACAATTCCTGTAACAAAATCTGTTTAGTGTTCTGCTTCGCTTCAGTTTTTGAGATAACAACCAGTATAAACATAAACATAAAAAACAACTTAAATGTTATGGCAGTTCTGTTAAAAAGCATTTGGCTGGATTTCATTTTTACTAAATGTGTCCTGGGTGAAATATTCGTCGCGGTAGCTAATGATCAGATTATTAGGTTAATCAAAAATTAACAGACATTAGCCTCTGATCAACAGTAGTTTTATGCTTGTGGATAAACTGGTGTCCCTTCACATTTCTCTAATACCCGAGTGGCCTCCATCTCGCCAATTACAAGCATCGTTGGATAAACATTTACTTTACAACTAGATCGATAAATCTCGGACAGATACCAGACAAACTATTTGTAAATATGTTAAAATATACTGAACACCATTGAAAACGCACCACCAAGAAATGTTCGGATTTCCAAAAGAATATCTGAGCAACAGATGTTTTTGTTGTGAACAGCAATAGATGGATGACTGATAATGACAACAAACAAAAAAGGATGCACAATCATTGATTAGTTTTAATTCATCTACGTATAAAAGGCACGTGGGGTCACAATGAAAAGTCAATAGCGTTTATGACCACTATCTGCAGCAACAGAAGCCATGCAACGTCTTCTAATCGACCCGGTAAGTCTTCTGGGGGGTAGCATTCCACTCCTGCTGTAGTTTTCCACTTACCTAATGTTATTCATTTGTGAACGACGTGAGATGCGTTGACCAAGGTAATCCCTAAGGTTCTCTTTTGGCGATAAATCAGGGGACAGTGCTGAACATTCAAGCAAAGGGACATTATTGTTCGCTAGATAGTGTTGTAACACGTGCTGTATGCGCTCGGACGTTGTCTTGCTGAAATGTATGCTTATTCCGATGCTAATGAAAAAAGGGAATGACGTGATTTTGCAAGACGTTATCCCGGTAGTAAATGGCATTCATTCTGCCACGGCAAACATGGAGTGCTATTCGGTAATAATAACTGATCCCGCCCCACATTATGACACTCACTCCACCCCATCGATCCGTCTGGACAAAGCAGTCATTGTGGTAAAAAAAAAGTAAAGTAAAGTTTATTTTATTTAACGCCCTCGTTGTGGTAACGTTTTCCACACCTACGCTACACTCGCAACCGACCATCAGCATTCCTTAAATGGAAACGGGATTCGTCAGAGAACAGCACACCATGCCAACGTTGTAATCTCCAATGACGATACCTTCTTGCCAAACGTCGGCGCTCATTTTGATGTCGATTAGTCAGGATAGGTCCAACATATGGTCGTTGGGTACGCATCCCAGCAGAGCGAAGACAGCGACGCACAGTGTCTGCGCTGATAACTCCTCGTCGACCTTGAACAGTTGGTGCAGTCCTGGCAACTGGCAGCGGTCAATCACGAATATGGAGGTGAACAATATGGCGATCTTGTCATGGTGTCGTAACACGTCGTTGGCCTGGACGTGGGCGGTCCTTGGTGGTTCCTGTCTGCTGGTATCTCCTGTGGAGTATAGTGATTGTTGAATGGTGTCATCCAAACTGCTGTGCGATGACTACTCGAAATGCCGACTTGAAGCATGCCCAAGGCACGTTCACGTTCCTCAGCTGTCAACCCTGCCATCACTTGTTTAACGTTCTCTCAGACTACTTCATAAATGAAAGTGGCTTTTCAGAGACCATCTTCCATAGCCCCAATCAGCATGATTTGCACATTCAATTTACGTTTTTCATGCTATGCATGCAATATGTTGTGTTTTTGGTGTTGTGTTTCATGGAATGTTCAGGCAATCGTTTTTGTAAGTTATTCATCGTTATGCATGGTCTATAAGGTTGTACGGTACTTATTCACTGGTATTTTTAATGCTGCTATACGTCCCATTGACATTTGGTATCATCAACTGGTGGTGCGTTTTCAATGCGGTTCAGTATATTAACGTTAATCTTATTCTGTTCAGCTGACTGATAGAATGTCGCAATAAGAAACTTAATCATACCAAAAAGTCATTTTTAAAATGGATTTTAAAAACAAACGATTACTCCTATATACAAGCACACACATGCACGCACACACCACGTTCCTATGCAAAACAATGCACGCGCACGCACGTACGCACCCCCACCGAGAGAGGGAGAGCAATACAGTTTGAATGTTTCGGACTTCAAAAACGAAAGCTAAAAATCATAACCTTTGCACACCCTACCCCAGTAAGTAAATCCTTGAATTCCTCTCTGCTTCAAGTGTTGTTGTTGTTGGGTTTTTGTTGCTTTTTGTTTTTCCCACCATCGGTGAATAGCGGGATATTGGTTATGTTGGACAAAGCAGTGCTGTTGTACAATTCCTGTAACAAAATCTGTTTAGCGTTCTGCTTCGCTTCAGTTTTTGAGATAACAACCATTATAAACATAAACATAAAAACGAACTTAAATGTTATGGCAGTTCTATTAAAAAGCATTTGGCTACATTCCACACAAAAAATATCCCATAAAAAAAAAAAAAAAACCCCACCAAACACAGCCCCCCCTCCCCCCCCCCCCCACCCCCACACACACACACACACAAAACCCCACACACTCTCCCAAGAAGAAAACAACAACAAATGACAACAAAGAAACCTACAAAAACAACAGAACGTGTCCCTTAGAATAGAAAGGGGAGATACACATTGATTTATTAATCATAGGTTATTGGATGTCAAACATTTGATAATTCTGAGATAGCCTTAGAGAGAAAAGCCTAGAGCTACATTTTTCCATTAGTAGCAAGGGATCGTTTATAAGCACTATCCCACATACAGGATCCTTTGATATACCAATCATGGTGCACCAGCTGGAATGGGAAATAGCTCAATGGGCCTACCGACGGAGATCGATCCTAGAACAACTGTGCATCAGGTGAGCATTTTGCCACTGGGTTACACTACCACCCCACCCCACCCCACCCACCCCGACAGCATAGCACATAACACATCCTTTGATATCCCAGTCATGGTGCACTGGTTGGAATGAGAAATATCCCAATGGGCCCACCGACGGGGACTGATTTTAGACCAACTGTGCATCTATGCCCTGCCCCCGATAAGTCTGAATTTTCAACTGTAATGATGCATGAGGGTAGTACCAAATACTGAGTTGGCATAAACTTCCAGAATGCTCAGCAAAAAAATTGTATGAAGATATTTACACTAAGTTATTTCTGTCATTTCTTATTATAAACTGCTTCAAGGAGTTGAAATGAAACATTACACAATAAAAGTATAGTAAAAAAGGGGTGTTTATGCTTATAAAACAAATTAAAGTTACAGACCATAGTTTCGACTAGTGAAAATGGAAGGAAATGTTTTATTTAACGATGCACTCAACACCTTTTATTTACGGTTATATGGCATCAGAGCTAAAATAGATACTATAGTCCGTTTCAAACGGATCGCCTTTTTCATATTATAAAATCTACTACAAGTTATTTATTTCTGAGCCGATTGTTTTGTAAACCGCACACAATAATAGTATATTTGTGTTATTTCCAAAACACTTTTACTACAAGTTATTTATTTCTGAGCCGATTGTTTTGTAAACCGCACACAATAATAGTATATTTGTGTTATTTCAAAAACACTTTTACTACAAGTTATTTATTTCTGAGCCGATTGTTTTGTAAACCGCACACAATAATAGTATATTTGTGTTATTTCAAAAACACTTTTACTACAAGTTATTTATTTCTGAGCCGATTGTTTTGTAAACCGCACACAATAATAGTATATTTGTGTTATTTCCAAAACACTTTTACTACAAGTTATTTATTTTATTGTCTGTTATTTATTTCTGAGCCGATTGTTTTGTAAACCGCACACAATAATAGTATATTTGTGTTATTTCCAAAACACTTTTACTACAAGTTATTTATTTCTGAGCCGATTGTTTTGTAAACCGCACACAATAATAGTATATTTGTGTTATTTCCAAAACACTTTTACTACAAGTTATTTATTTCTGAGCCGATTGTTTTGTAAACCGCACACAATAATAGTATATTTGTGTTATTTCCAAAACACTTTTACTTTTCTTATGGCCCAATCACATTGGCCCGAATGCCATTCCGTTTGTTTTCCGAATAGGAATTTGGGTGTTCGGGGAGCGAACGGATCATATTCGGGAAGCATTCGGTGTGTTCTAGGAGCATACTGGCTGTTCGGCTCCGTACGGATGCATACGGAACGGAATTCGGTAGCTCCAAAAATTTGTTGTGCGTGTTCAAAATAATGTTCATCGACCATTCGAATGTGGCGTCCATGTGTATTCGGGAAGTATTCGGGAAGCATTCTAGGAGCATACGGCATGTACGGAAAACGTTCGGGAAGCATGCGTCTAGTTCTTGGGGCATTCGGAATGAAAATTTGGAGGTGCTGGGTTCCGTATGCTTTCCGAACACCCCGAATGGATCTAGAACATGACGAATGCTTTCCGAACGTTTTCAGTATCCTTTCCGGATTTTTTTCCATTTATGCCGCCGAATGTACAACGAATAGCCAGAACCCTTCCAGTATTCTTTCAGAACATTTTCCGAACTGCTCGTACACTTCCAGAATGCACAGTATGTTCCGTACGCTTTCCGAACACCCCGAATGGACATAGAACATGACGAACCCTTTCCGAACGCTTTCCGAATGCGTGCGGAAAGCATGCGGAAAGAGTTCGGTCCATTCTAGATCGATTCGCCGTGTTCTGAAAGCATTCGGAAAGCGTTCGGAAAGGAAACATTTCGAAGTCAACATGCGGGAAGTATTCGGTCTATTCTGAAAGCATTCTGAAACCATACTGAAAACATTCGGAAAACAAACGGAAAGCATTCGGTGATACATTGGGGAAAACACATTCGGAGGGACATTCGGCCAGTTAAAAAAATCACACCACTTTCGTATACGGAAAACAAACGGAAGCTCATTCGGGCCAGTGTGATCGCCCCATTAGGCCTACGTCAAACAAAACTGAAATTATTTACCAAAAAAATATTTTAATAGAATGATGAGATGGATTACAAACTTGCCACACATCCGGATAACTTACAAACGAGAGAAACGAATGTCTGTGATGTTAAAATGGAGAAATACTTTAAAAATAGACTATTCGGGGGCGTACATGGGGGGGGGGGGGGGTGTCAATGGGTTCGACCGGTTCGGCTCGGTTCGATAACGGTGTAACAGGCTCGCTCAAGCTCGCTTGTTACACCGTCATCTAAACCTCGCCAAATAACCCCGATATCAAAACGTAGTAACCTGATATTTTATATATACAAAATTTCACCTCAATATTTTCAGGTATTGCAAAACAAAAGTCTGGAAAACAAATTTTCATTTATCCTAAGTTCAAGGGCCATAACTCTGTCAAATATGGGTAAATTGCCATGAAAGTTAAACTTCATCTGTAACAATACACGATAAAACTACAAAATTTCAGTTCAAAATCTCAAGGCCTTCTAAAAACGAAGTCCGAAAAACCAATTTTCACACTGCCCAAGTTCAAGGGCCATAACTCCGTACATCGCCATGAAAGTCAAACATGGTCTGTAATAGTACATGATAAACATATACACAAAATTTCAGGTTAATATCTCAAGGCCTGGATAAAACAATCCGGAAAACAACTTTTCATATCACCTAAGTTCAAGGGCCATAACTCCGTCAAAAATTGATACAGCGCTATGAAAGTCACACTTGATATGTAACAGTACATGATAAAGCTGTTTACAAACTTACAACTCAATATATCAAAGCCTTCTGCAAAACTCACCATCCAGAAAACGTGGGACAGACGGACAGACAGATAGGACAGCGATGAAACCTATAGTCCCATAGGGACTGATTAATTTCTTTCAGTTCTGACTGCATGGCAAACACCACCAACCTCGGTGGTGTTGTGGTTAAGCCATTGAACCAAAGGCTGGTAGGTACAGGGTTCACAGCCCAGTACAAGCTCTCACCCAGAGCAAGTATTAACGACTCAATGGGTAGGTGTACGACCACTACACTCTCTTCTCTATCACTAACCACTAACATCTAACCCACTGTCCTGGACAGACAGCCCAGATGGCTGAGGTGTATGTCCAGGACAGCGTGCTTGAACCTTAATTGGATATAAGCACAAAAATAAGTTGAGAATGAGAGAAAGGCAAATTCCAAAGGCCACAATATGCTCTAAGTTACTACGTGACATCTGAATGCACAAACCAAAATACTATAATTGTTCTGAATTAAAATAACAAACTATTTGTTTTTAAATTATATACCTTATTAGAAGTAAAACCCAAATAAATGAAAGTTATAAATGTTATCTTGTATCCCTGCTGCCAGTGAAAAGAAAAAGGGCTGAAAAGTGCAAATATTGACCAGATGCATCAGAAAATAGTTTCTGTGTGTGAAATAATTAATATTCAAAATACCGTATCCAAAATGTGAATATGTTCATCTTTTGACACATTTTGAAAATGTTTTTAAAATTGATTTTAACCTTTTTGTTTTGTTGTATTCACAAGGTTATATCTACAAATGCATATACATGTACCATTGTCTTGCAAACAAAAATTTAAAATGTACTGGCAAAATAGACACAAGATACACTACTAGAGGGAATGAATTCACCATTTTAAGAATATGAAATAAAAGTACAAGTCTCTTCCATTTTAGTCATTTTATTTGACACCAACACCATATAGTATATATAAAATATAATTGTAAATCCTGATCAATATATATATATAATTCAATATGTATATAAAGTGTAATTAAGTATAATTATTCTTAAAATATGCAGCAGTTTCGTTATGGAACCCACATAATAACTATGAAAAGACAGTAGTCATTTAATAACAGTGACAATAATAATAATATAGTTGTACTAGTACAATACTACAGTGTATTTAACAAATAATAAACGTTTTCTGCAAGGGGCAAATTACTTGTTATTGACACTGATGTTTTAAGTTTTTAACCTCCCTGAAATGGCTGTAAAATGGTATTTCAGAGCCTCTAGATTTCCATGCTCGTTCATTCCAAGAATTCACTTGCCCCCCTCCCTTCTCCCCTAAAAATATGAAAATAATATGTCCCTGCAATGATTGTCTATGCAACTTACATAATATTATTTATCACACTGCTCTAATAAAAAACAAAATATGTTTAATCTATACATGGAATAATTAACAATCTTCACTAAACTTAGGCTTGTGACATCTTATAAGGAGTCATGAAGATCGCTACAGAATGCCACAAACAAAATCAGAATGACACCACTAGAGCACCTTGATTTATTAATCATCCCCTGTCAAACATTTGGCAATTTTATCATATAGTCTTAGAGGAGAAACCCACTACATTTTTCCATTAGTAGTAAGGGATCTTTTATGTGCACCATCCTACAGACAGGATAGAACATACCATGACCTTTGATATACCAGTCATGGTACATTAGATAGAATGAGAGATAGCCCAATGAGCCCATTGAAGGGGATCGATCACAGACGGACTCCCACTTAAGAATGCAGTTTATTAATGACATTCATTTTAATAGAGCTGAAGGCTGCTGGCCCTGGTTTCTGAGATACATATACCTTTAGCATTTCAAATAGGATTCATTTACAGCTACTATGAACACCAAGATTACCAAACTCACATGTATGTTAGCAGTAAAAGTTTCAATGACTGGAAATGTGTCACACTGGTTAATAACTAGGATCACTGGTTTTGTTTTATCATTTAGATAAAAAACGGTAGGGTGGAACAACCCTTTATCTGCAAATACTGTTTTGCATGGGGAGATCTGAAAATATTGTGTTGCACAGCATGCAAAGATCTGAAACGATTGTGTTGCATAGCATGCACAGATCTGAAAATATTGTCTTGCATAGCATGCAGAGATTTGAAACAATTATTGCATAGCATGCAGTGATCTGAAAATATTGTGTTGCATAGCATGCAGAGATTTGAAAATATTGTATTGCATAGCACGCAGAGATCCGAAAATATTGTGTTGCACAGCATGCTGAGATCCGAAAAACTTGTTGCATAGCATGCTGAGATCTGAAAAGATTGTGTTGCATAGCAGGCAGAGATTTGAAAATATTGTGTTGCATAGCATGCAGAGATCTGAAAATATTGTGTTGCATAGCATGCAGAGATCTGAAAATATTGTGTTGCATAGCATGCAGAGATCCGAAAAACTTGTTGCATAGCATACGGAGAACAAGGGGCGGCACTTCATGTTTACAAAAATGAAATATCTTTCACATTATGAAAATAATATAAAATTGGAATTATAACAATATATTATTTTCTCAGCAGCAATTAAGAAAATTATGTGTGCAAATGGAATCTATTTATTAGAAAAAAGTACCAAAATACTGATCATAAAATATATTTACCCTAAATTTATACTATGATCCAGTTACAATAAAACAAACAAATGTATCATAAATATTTTTCAGTTCAATTGACCAGTGCGGTGCACAGTATGAATAACAAGTGAATAATTTCAGTATGTAAAAATAAGATTTATAAATAAGCAATAAAAATGCACTCTGTGCACCATTAGACATATTTTATTTAATATTATATTGAGAAACACAATTTATAAATAAAAACAAGCAATAGTCACACAATATTCTTAACATAAGTACATAATTCTGGCCATGTGAAATTAACAAACCATGAGTACAAAGGTCTATAATTAATTATTTGCAATCAAATATCTAATGAATCTTATGATTGCGAAGGATTTCCTTGAGCACCAATATAATTTGCACCATTCTTTAATTTACTATATAATAATATAATTCTGAAGATATTATTCTAACAAAAACATGAATATAATCAACAATAATAATAAGATCCACAATGGATATCATTCATTAATCTATGTTTGTAATTTGACATAGGATTTATTAAATCAAGTGAAGGCACAGGAAAAAATGTGATACATACATAATCTTTTATCTCTAACTTTTAACCAAAGGACTGATGGGCTTAGGTATAATTAATTATAAAATATCAAAATTATGATAGAATGTTAAGAAGATTATATTAAAAAAAACTGTCATTTGTCACTTAATGTACAAAAAATTAAAAATGGTAATGTACAATTCCTATATACAGCCAAACATCATAAGCTTAATCTTAAGATATGTCATACTCAAGATAATAAATTGTATAATGGCATAATTTCCACTAACAACTTTTAAAACCCCCAACTATTATGTTAATCAAAACCCCCAGTTATCTTCAGCAACATAGTTTAGTCCAAATGACACTGTATATACTAAGTGATATATACCTTTTAAAAAAATATAAATAGTGTAATTAACAAAAATATTTACTTTTTTCTGTTACAAAATGTAAATTATGATGGGAAATCACATTTGAACTGTACAGATTGATCAATACATTAGAAATGTGTGTGTCTGTGTGTGTGTGTACTGGTTAATAAATCAATTAGTTCTTCTCTATTTCTATATTAAAATGCATATTACTGCATTTATTATGTAACTCAATATAATACTGTTGATTGCAGTCTGACTCTTACAACATGAAGTCAAATTTAATGATACAAAATGTCAAGATAGAGATTTAATGGCATAAAATGTCAAGTTACAGATTTAATGGCACAAAATGTCAAGATAGAGATTTAATGGCATACAATGTCAAGTTACAGATTTAATGGCACAAAATGTCAAGATAGAGATTTAATGGCATAAAATGTCAAGATACAGATTTAATGGCACAAAATGTCAAGATAGAGATTTAATGGCATACAATGTCAAGTTACAGATTTAATGGCACAAAATGTCAAGATAGAGATTTAATGGCACAAAATGTCAAAATACAGATATCATAGCACAAAATGTCAAGATGCAGATTTAAGACACTCTATATTTGATGAACACTATCACGCAGTGTTGTATCAAGGAACAACAGGTTTCTCCCCAACTCCACCTGCCATCTCAAAGACCTTTACCGCAACCTCTCCAGCCAGCCGGTCAGTTGATTCCTGTTGTAATAGCAAAATGAATAAAATGATGACTGATACAGTACTGCATAATTCAATAGGTTAAAAGAAGAATCCCATTCAGTTATGTATACATGTGTTATTAGGACTAGCTGTTAGCTAGAGCATTTTCCAACAACATATACATGTAGTCAAACATATTTTAAGCAGCCACATAAAAAAGGATAAAAATCTTGTCTGTTTATTAATAACAGCCCACCAAATACTGAACATAGCAGATGTTGAGGTCACGTGACCGGAACTAGGAAGGTGTAACGTAGAAAATTTCATAGCCATTCGGCTGTTAAATGTTTGGACCTTAAGGTGGAAAAGGGGGGAAATGCCAAAGTAAGAGGTCACGATAGAGTATAAAGAAAGTTGTGCTATTATCTACTTCTTTTTGTTGAATACTAAGTCTGTTATACATTTATGTGCTTTCTTCTTTGTGGAAAAGGGCAAATAAAAAAGCTCTTGCTGCCATTTGATAGAAGTAGCCAATGTGAAAGCAGCCAATTTTGTCTTTTATACTCTAAGGCAAATGACAAAATAACCATATGTTAGGCACTAAAAATAGCCATAGTTTAAAATGTGTTGAGGTTTCATCAAACACACATTCCTTTCTTTTTTCCCAACCAAACACACTGAGTTGTTAATATTACCTGGGTATCTGCTTCAGCATAAACTCTAACAACATCCTCTGTTCCTGAAGGTCTAAATAATAAAGAACAACAAATTAGACAATTAAACCATTATAGATTGAACAATGAAAAAAAAAAAAAGACATGTAAAACGCCCACAAAATAGGATGAATGTAAAATTATTATTCAGAGGGATTAACTAGTTCAAAAAACCATATAAACAAATGTATTAGTTTAATGAATTCATTCTTTTAATGAATTGATAATAGTAATGTTTCATAAAATTTATGTAAACATGCCAAACCCGTTTTTCCATCAAATACTGACAAATTACTACTGAAAATAAATTGATTAAACTTTGTCATAAACAGAAACACACAGGACACAATGAAAAAAAATATATATTTGTTTAACGACACCACTAGAGAACATTGATTTATTAATCAATGGCTATTGGATGTCAGACGTGGTAATTTTGACATATAGTCTCAGAGAGAAAACCCGCTATAGTTTTCATTAGTAGAAAGGGATCTTTTATATGTAGGCCCTACTATTCCATAGACAGGATAGCATATACCACGGCCTTTGATAAACCAGTTGTGGTGCACTAGCTGGAATGAGAAACAACCTTATGGATCCACAAATGGGGATCAATCTCAAACTGACAGTACATCAAGCGAGTGTTTTACCACTGGGCTAATCCCGCCCAAGGACACAATGAATTATAAAAGATAGACTGATATCTTTAATTAAAATGATCTGGTAATATTACCTAACGAAGGACCTTCCATCTGGATACTTTTCAACTAGTTGATCAATGGCTGCTTGGAGTCCATCCGGGGTCACGACCTTTCGCTCAGCATCTGTAGTTGTGATCACTGTACGGTCATTTACCTGAAACAGAGTGTGACATTTTACATACCTCACTGACAAAACTGTACTTGAAACAGAGTGTGACATTTCACATACCTGACTGATAAAACTGTACCTGAAACAGAGTGTAACATTTTACATACCTGAATCATGAAATAAAAATATTAATTATGAAGGAAGGAAGGAATTGTTTTAACAACGCCCTCAACACATTTTATTTACGGTTATATGGCATCAGACATATGGTTAAGGACCACACAGATGAAACCCGCTGTCACCACTTCATGGGCTACTCTTTTTCAATTATCAGCAAGGGATCTTTTATATGCATCATCCCACAGACAGGAAAGTACATACCACAACCTTTGTTACACCAGCTGTGGAGCACTGGCTGGAACGAGAAATAGCCCAATGGCACCACCAACGGGGATCAATCCTAAATCGGTCGTGCATCAAGTGAGCATTTTACCACTGGGCTACAATGTACATCCTGGCCCCATAATTTTGAATTAAAATGCATGTTACGTGTTATACACATTTTGAAGTCTACCTATCAAGGGAAATTATTTAATGAACAGACTCATCATTCTAGCAATGTAT
Source organism: Gigantopelta aegis (assembly GCF_016097555.1). Taxonomy (NCBI): domain Eukaryota; kingdom Metazoa; phylum Mollusca; class Gastropoda; order Neomphalida; family Peltospiridae; genus Gigantopelta; species Gigantopelta aegis. The sequence continues at coordinate 46,154,383 of NC_054708.1, read as the reverse complement.
AACATTTCACTGTCTTTCTAAGGACATCAGTTTATATTTAACAAGGTAAATTTATCCAGTATCCAGTGAATCTGGTAACAACTAAAATAATGTTCTCTATACGTTTAAAAACAAGAAGACATGAACGTACTTTAACTTTGAGCTGTCTGTTCGGTAGGTCTGTATACAAAGCGTTCCACTCCTGTATACTCCACCCTCTGTCATACAGTATAGTTTCCACCAGCAACATATCAGACATAGCATCACCAACTGCCTTTAAAAGAAGTATCATAACACTTAAACTAAACAAACAAAATAAACATGTAAACATTATCACAATGGCAACATCATTAAAATAACAATAATAATAATACAACATCCCCAAGTTAAGCGTCTGGGTATTAACACACACATCCCCAAGTTAAAAGTCTGGGTATTAACACACACATCCCCAAGTTAAACGTCTGGGTATTGACACACACATCCCCAAGTTAAACGTCTGGGTATTAACACACACATCCTCAAGTTAAACGTTTGGGTATTAACACACACATCCCCAAGTTAAACGTCTGGGTATTGACACACACATCCCCAAGTTAAACGTTTGGGTATTAACACACACATCCCCACACCTGATTAATGAGATCCATGAGAACAGATAACTTGACAGCAGCTTGTCGTCTGTCGGCAGGTAAACTGTAAAATATAAACAAAACTAGAAAGTGTAATTTTATCTCAACATCATTTATTAATGCAATTTAATAAACTTACAATCTTGCATCACCATATTATAATATCATTTACTGATGCAAAATACAAACATAACCACTGTTTTAATAACTTGTGTGTTATTGTTATTCACAATTATTGTCAGTTACCTTCATAAAACATACAAATCTTTGTTTATTATTTTGAATACTTTGTACAGACCTCACACTGGAAACATTTTTGTTTTAGCCAATTTTCAGACATGTGGGGTAGTTCCTTGAAAGTTATTAAAGAGTGGCTAACTACTAAATGTTGTAGCCATTTTGTATAAAAAATTAGCAGTTGGCTAATTTGGCTACATGCAGGGTGAGCTCTTTTTGTATTAGACCAAACCGTGGAACAGCACCCCTTCACCAGGCACGGTGGAGCAGGGGTGCTGTTGGAGCTCTAGCCCCCTCCCTCCAATAATTCTGAATCAAGAATATTATTGGTAAGAAATCTTAAGGCAGAGATGAATTTTACTTGTAGAATTGCATTTCGGGACATCTAGTTTTCAAAATTTTCTGTGGGAATATACTCCCAAACCCCCTAGAACCTTTGCTTTGTGCTGTCGATCTCAGTCAGCCCCCTACTTCCCCTCGCCAGTGTCTACTTGCTTCCAATATGTCTGTACACAGTATTAAAATGGATAATAATATATTAGTTTGTGATGTAGGTCAGTTGGTATAGACAAAGAGTACTGAAGAATGGCAGGCTACGGTATGAATGTGGATGGTATATTCTAAATGGTTAAATAATTATAAAACATTCTCAAGATTTCAGCTATAAAACTACCGTAAGCATTTGTTTTTAAAAAGAGGTGAAATATGTGAAGGAAAACTGCTGGATCCAACACCATCTGTGATAGTTCAACTGTATTTTGAGTGTTTCAAACACATCCACAGGAATTAAAATTTAAAATAATCAGTGTTAACAGGGTTTTTTGATGATTCGGACAGAAGACTTTGTCAAGACTTTGTCTTGGCTACTACATCTCAGAATATACTATATAATTAAAAACAAAAAGAGAATAAATTAAAATAGGCTAATTATAGCATACCAATAATACTTCTTATACCGACTGGTATTTTATCTTACAGTTGTTTTTAGGAAATCTGGAGAATCTCATTATAAGAAGGAACATTTGCAGTATGTTAAAGGCCAAGTTAACTATATCTTCGTAAAAGTTTACTTTTGAGAAAATCAGTTTTTATTCTTAGGTTCAAAATTTCATAATATGGACACTATCCAATACTGAAGATTACAGATTTAGTTATCTGACAATCACTATGAAATGTGTCATAATAGCCATCAGTTGTACTAACCTTGTGTCTCCACTCACATCCAGGATCATATCCGAAGCATGGTCACTAAACAGTACCTTAATGAAAGTAAATATTTCACCGTTAAAAATTAAAAATCCAAGATTCAACCACGTGTGAATTCAACAGACTAAGTATTTCCTTCTAATGGTTATCTAGTGAAATTTTGCAATTGTTTTGTTTGATCTGAATTTGAATTACAAATTCTACTGTCAACAATTGTCAGTTCTATGCTCACAGGTACAGTAGTAGTTGTTATACATGTGTGGTGTTATTAGCAGGAAACTGGATTACAGAATAGGAAATATTGTCTGGTTTAACAAAATCTAATTAATGACAGAATTTAAAATGTTAGTAACAAACTCACTGTCCCATGCCCATTAGCCTCGAAGTAGACACCAATATCAAACTCTTGTGCTTTGTGATGTAAATGTTTCACACCAGTCGGTACGCAGGCTACAGGAACTTTCTGAAGAAAATATTGGCAGTTTCAGCATTCAGAATATCTTCTCCTCAGTGAAGCATATATATACAATTATTAATTAATTAAAAAATTAAGTCAAGATATAGCCTGGGTAGATCAATGTTTTTTTAAAAGATAGGATGCTTGTATGTCATGTTCTTAACTCATCCCCAAAAATTGCATCAACTGTTGGCATTCCAGTTTGGTTTCCTTCAGTTAGTATTTTGGAGATGAAAACTGAAATATTTTTAATCGGGTGGTTTCATTGTTAACATGAATGTTTCTGAAATATATTAAAAGACCTGGGTCTATATTTTCAAAGCTATTTTAGCCCTACCATATCGTAAAACTATCATAAGCTATGACGTCACTTTATCGTGTGCTGTAGTGACGTACAATGGTTTTATGATACTGCAGCATTAAGATAGCTTTGAAAATGTCTAGCCTGGAATCACTTGAAAATAAAGCAATCATTTGATGTGTTTATTAATAAGTGTGTTTATTAATCTCATAGCTGTTCCATAAGTCAATCAAATATCATCCGCACCCATATCCTCCCGAACAATGTTTAATTAAGGATTGTCTGTTATTTCTTTTATGTTCATCGGGATATGAAATTTTTTTTTTAAATATTTTTTGTTCATACCCAGATGAACATAAAAGAAATAACAGACAATACTTATAATTAAATTTGAATCATACTTGCTAATGATAACAACAAAACTTCATATTTTATTTGTAATTATTTTTTGGTCCATAAACAATAACGCTCAATAAGACAACGTGCCCATATAAATTAACATCATCAGATACAACGTTCCCTGACGACGTAATTTTTACATTCATCGAGAAATGAACAAACTCCCGTTGCTATGTCTGGACCAATGGGATGACGTTATGCTGTAATGAATGTAACGGAAATTTAATGATATGTGAATGAAGAATTTACCAATTCTCTTGTGATGTAGTTGGTCGAGCTACCATTAGCGTAAGCCGTCTGCACAAGACCAAGCTTCAGCTTGATGCCGCTTCTGGAAACCAGCTCCTGAAGATAACCTGCAATCTGCACAAGTATAAACTCCTTCATTTAGATACCATTTAGTCAAAATGTTAGTATGTGTGTCCAAATGTTAATACCACTGAAATACATGTAGTCATTAAACTATGGCTGTACCATGTTTCAAAACTAACCCTTGTCATACTGGAGGTAAGCAAAAACTGGGGGCATCCAGTACTCGGATGGATGACTGCTTGTGACTGCTGTTGACATTACTAGTGTCCTATAATTGGTCACTTAAAAGCTGTGGTATGTGCTGCTCTGTCTGTGGAAAAGTCCATACCCAGGGCTCAAAACTTATCAGAAAAGTATGATAGTCCAAAACAAAATATCTGGGCCATTAAATTTTAATTTTCACTGGCCCAAACTTGCTTTAGGTAACTAAAATAATAATAAGAAGAAAAATTATCAATTTGTTTTAAAGTAATCATAAGTAAAGTAATACTGATTAGAAGAATCACTTCTAGACCGCAAAGGTATCAACATTCATGATATGTTCTGAATGGTTACAAACTGGATTAGGAAGTCATTGTTTTATCAAGACTACACCTAACTACATCAATGCTTATAAATGGATGTTGGCAAATTACGGTAAGCCAATATGTTCAGTTTTGCGAACCACGAGCAAGATTAAATATATGCAATACAATTATTAATAGTGGCTTATATGTTATAGAAAGAAGATGACCCAAACAGCACTTTGGTCGTATTTTGTGACTGGCAGTTTCAGGCCCTGTATACTGTATAAGATATTAAATACTGCTGTCCGTAAGAGTCACCTATGTGTCAAGAGTAGAGTTCTTCTTTCTAGCATTAATCAATTAACCTCGTGCTCATGACAGTTAGCATACACCGTAATCAGATACATGCACAAAACAGGTTATATCAGTATCAATATTTGGACACAAAGTAACAATAGTACATGAACATTATCAAAACAGAAAGTTATATTATCATACTTGACATCCAATAACTGATGATTAATAAATCAATGTGTTCTAGTGGTGTTGTTAAATAAAACAAACTAACTTTATCATGCTTCAACAAGATTCCTCTCTAAGACTATATGTAAAATTACCAAATGTTTGACATCCAATAGCCGATGATTGCTCTAGTGGTGTCATTAAAAAAAACCAATTTTATTATACTCAAATCAAAGCATACCAATGTGGTATACTTACTAAAGTAGCAATTTTGTCTCCATCCACTAAATGAAGCATACCAATGTGGTATACTTACTAAAGTAGCAATTTTGTCTCCATCCACTAAATGAAAACTCCCATCTGAAATAAAAATTTCAATCAGCATAAAAATCAAATCTTTCAAAAGAATATGTGTGTGTGTGTGTGTGTGTTTGTAAAATGTTCCATTTATTCAACATGCCCTTCTTAAATTTTATTTAACAAACATGTTCTTCCTAGATATACACAAGTGGGTTCCACAAAATGTTATCATTACTTGACTCAGTTAAACACTTAAACAATAACTAGGTCATATATAAATAGTTATTTGTTGACAGTTGCTGAAAAGAGATCCATTCTGAGGTAATGCTATTGTTTTTGGTTTTTGTTGTTTTGCCGATATTCCTGTTTAACAGTAGTAGCTTGAAATCCTTAAAACCTGATAAGAGTCTTTGAATACTGGAGCTGTCTACATCTTGAAGACATTCAACTTTGTTCAGATTGCCGTTTTACCATACTACCTAATGATCTGAAGAAGCAGTTCTCATCATCCACTAACAGTTATTTTAGAAAACCATTGTGCTAAGTTGTTACTATTCATTGTTAGCAATAGCAACAACAAAGAAAAATTACATTCTCATTATGCGATAAGTCGCACCAACTTGTCGCGTGCGATCGAATCATACTGTAAAAACACCTAAATTGGAACAACTTTAGCGTTATACATTCTGATTTTTGAAGGACTGACACATCACTTGTGACAAATTGGTTATGACTAATGACATAATAAGAAGATCGCTAAAGAGAGTAATCTGGGATGATATACCCACTGAAAACAAGACAGTCTGTTGTAGCTGAGATCACTGTAAACCAATAATTAGAAAAATGTCTGTTGACTGTGAAAGTCCTATCTCTGTACAAAAGAGAGTACAGGGAATATTTATAAAAAGATTACTGATAAACAGAAATATTATAACAATTTTTCCCAGTGTCCACATATGTAATATAGCTTTATAAATAATTAAAATGGCAGTTATGAAAATCAGCAAAATGAAGTTCCAGTTCTTTCACAAAGGAAACAGTAATTACCTTCATCAGTGTAGAAGTAAACAATCCTATCGGCGTCACCATCAAACGATGCACATTTCATTCCAGGTTTAATTGTCAGGCCTGTCGTTAAAATCAATAGAAGTATGTTTAGAAATACCTCAATACAAATACAATCCAGCTCATTCTTCAGTACTGTAAATCTGAACTGAATTTATAATTTGAGCTGATTCGTGAAAAATACAACTAACCAGATCCTGACTTTTTATTAGCTGTTAATAGCAATGAAAGCAGATGGCTGTTTGGCTAAAATTAGTAGCTATGAGTATGACCATGATCCTTAACATTTTAGATTAATAAGAATGAAGGGGTAGCGGTCAATTGATATCTGTTGATTAATATAATGCTTCAAAGTAAAAAATTGTTTAAACAAATCAAATCAAACATAGTTTAAAATCAAAATCAATGATGCTTTCTTTCAACCATTCAAAATTGTTTTTCAAAATATCCAATTGTTAACAAAGCTTATGTAATGATCTAAATGATAGTTTTTAAGCTTCCTTTATGTAAATCACCATTGATGTTTATCGTGGCAAATATGCTTCACCAAAGAGCTACATGTAGTGAAATTAAATCTTTACTAAGACAAACTGAATGTGGCTAAACATGTTCACAGTTGAAACATTAAAACTATTTCTACTAATTACCTCGAGGTGCCTGCTGCTTGATTTTCACAAAGTCTGCACCACACTAAAATAGACAAATATCTTAATACATTTGCCAAAATTTGCATATTCTTACTCTTAACAACATTATGCCTGGCATGATAAAATGTTAGTGTTAAGAAAACTTTTAAAACAATATTTTTTATGAGTCATATATAAAAATTGCAGCATTTCTCTTTTTATTCACTCTAATATTGAAAACAATTTATTAGAAATATAAAAATGCTTTCTGACCAACACAGTAAACTTATGGGTCAATTTACAATTAAACTGGTGGACTGACCCAACACTAAATTATGTGTTGTTGCACTAAAACACTGGTGGTTAACCCACAATTTGTAACTATGTAATTGCGATCCACACTATAATACTACATCTTTAGAAAGTCATGAATTAATTCGAGATTTCTTTAATATTGGTACTTAAAATATAATTTAAACATGATAAAAAAAAAAGCACTGCCAAGCTTGTAAATAATACTGACATATAGAGTGGTAGATATAGAGACATTCTAAATCCTTTACAGTAAATGACAGAATTAAACAAGAATTCTGCAGAATTAAATGTCTCGCCAATCATAAACCTTTTGGTGCACTGTGATGAACACCCATAGGTGCAACTATAAACCAAGTGCCACTGACTTAGGACTTATAGTTTGTGAGAAACTGATCTAAATGCAAACTTTAATGCAAAAGCTAATGCCACCTACTGAAAAATTAACACCTACAGGGGTATATCTCTTCTTTTTACTGTGTAAAGGCAAGACAATAAATTTTTTTTTATCAACAGTAACTTGTAGCAACGTGCACAAACTGACCTCGAAGTTAAGTTTTCCCTCACTTCCATTGTTGTATATCTCTACTTCCAAAGTGTGATTGAGATGTCGATCCAGCAACTCCATTTTCAATGCTCCAATTCCATTTGCTGCATCTATATGAACTGTTGACTGATAGCCACCATCTCCAGAAGTCTACAAGCACAAACCCAATAAATCTGAAACCTAACTCAATAAAAATCACAATGACTCTCTGTGTCTTTTTTCTCCCAGCTATAAATTTCACCTTTATTTTAAACATCAATTTGATAACATGGAATCCACATTAAAGGGACATTCCTGAGTTTACTGCAATTTTTAAGATGTTATCGACTAACAGAGACTTTTTAACAACTGTAATTACATATCAAATATATTTTATTGCATAAAATATCAGTGGCTGTATATTAAATGTGTTTCTGATCATTTTAATATTTGTACTAGGTTAAATTTCATTTTATTTCCTAATTATTGTTTTTCGTACATACGAAATTATTTGAAGACAAAATCCAGTTTGGGCTTTTTACAAATATTAAGACGACCAGAAACATATTGGATATACAGACACTGATATTCTCAACAAGAAAATATATTTAATATGTAAGTTTAATCGTAGAAATATTTTATTAGTCGGAAACATGTTACAATGCAGCAAACTCAGGAATGTTCCTTTAACTGTTCAATGAGCAAGGGTAGATCCAAGGGAAGGGATCAACAATTTGTTTACAACATTCATTGTATGAATGCCTAACTTCTATTGAAGTGTCCTTGTCTATGTGCCATTTTGTCCCCTCCCTAAAATATTTTATGGGTCTCTCCTAATTAGGAAATGGATTCTTTTTTAACTAAGGTTTAAGTTGCACCCAGATAAGTATTAGCAATTTGGCAAAATAATGGAAATAAAAATTTATTACCCAGATGGTTACAAATATCTTGGTACATATCAAAGTGAAATGTCCCACTAGAATGCCAAGTGGGACATAACACTTTTGACATCACACAATGACGTCATCAATTAGCGCACTACAACCTTACATGAAAGTCAACGAAACAAGATGATTGATATAAATTAAGATCGATTATGGGTAAAAAATAGGATATTAAACTCGCTACCATTTCATATCATGTTTATGTCCCTCTAAAAAAAAATCAAATTATTTCACTCGGGACATAAACATGATACAAAATGGAAGCTTGTTTAATATCCTATTTTTTAGGTAATGTCATATCCTGATATTTGACTACAACTTAGAAAAAACATGGTTTACTAACACCTCGGGACATTGTTTAATCCACAGGGGTTGGGTTTCTGACATTCGCTACATTTGACCTACATAGACCAGGGCCGTAGCTAGGATTTTTTGTTTGGGGGGGCAACTGAGTAGTTAATAGTCTAAAACTCCTTTTCTTTAAGTTTCTATAATGGTTTCCGAATGTTTTCTGGGGGGGGGGCAACTGCCCCCCTTGCCCCCCTGCTAGCTACGGCCCTGTAGACAAGACACCCACTGATGTCCTGGTCGCACGAGATGTCCAAATTCATGACCTAAATAAGTTTCCATTCTATTCATAACTTAGTTCAATAACTTCATATATAAAGAACTTACTAGGCGGGTGTATACATTATATATGAAATTATAATCAACCAATAGAGTCAATGAGAAAACGTTCAACCAGCTGTTGCCAGAAGGCAGCCACGTTCAGATAAATGAGAGAATGAGGGCTAACATACCAAATCTCTGAGCTTCACAAAAGCCTGTGACAGTTTGTTGTAGTAGCCATCCTCTGATGCAACTCCATAGCGGCCATTGGTGTTTTCACAACAAACCATGTAGTGCAACTGAGGTGTGGTCAGCAACCCTGAAAATTGTAACAAAATATGAGATAGGAATTATTGTTTAATGCTACCACAGCTTTGTTTAAATACAAGTTTTTAAGTAATAACAATGATCATAATTTCAAGATTGTATCATTACTATTAATAATTATCATTATTAATACTAATTATCATCAATATTATTAATAATAATTAATACTTATCAATTACAATAATAAATATATTATTATTATTATTGATAATTATTAATTATAAGTATTAATAATAGTGATAATAATAATTATTATTAATGATACTAATTTGTATTAATAATGATAATAATAATATATTTATTATTATTATTATTATTCTGTTTAATTTCAGAGGGTAAAACCTTTCAGTACAAAAACCTTTCAGTGAGGTTCTCAGTGTTTAACAAATGCACAAACAAGTCTTAAAAATATCCATAATGAATACATGTACTGCATTCAATAACATGCACTAACACAGAAAAAACCAATCCCACAACACAAACGAAAATATTAATGTGTTAATACATGATCAGCCAAAATTAAGAAGAAAAAAACAAAAACAGGTTAAATAATAATATATCCAAGGTTTTCAATTTTGTTATAAATATATAAAACAACATCACCAATGTTTTGTTATAAATATATACAATTTAGCTTCAAATGAACAGCAGTCTTTCACACCCAAAAAAATTAATTGCACAAAATCCTGTTGAGATCTGTGAAATCCTTCATTGATGCTACAGAATGGGAAAGGGAACCTGTCTTAAAATGTCAGTGTTTATTGTGTACATTGAGATAACACAGATAACTGTAAGTACCTTGATAACACGGTGTTATTAAGAGGTATCAGTAAAATGTATCTCACCATAGTCATGAAAGTTTCCCTCAAGAGCCTGAATACCATTTTGCAATGCTCGCGCTAAAGATGAACTGCTTGGCCTATTGCAAATATAACATGATTCATTATCAGTCGTGTCAGAAATTAGCTAACACAAAATGAGAAACATGAAAAATGTAGACTGAATGTAACTTTCAGAAGGTGATTTAATTCCTGTCATTATTACAACAAATATACAGAAAAACCTCACTGGCAATAACAGACAACAATTTTTATGTCACCTTCACAAGAGTAATGACTGATTTCTTTAAAGTGGAGTCCTGCATTTAATAAATTCACGGCTTATGTACCAGTAATATTACATTGCAAAGGTAAATACTAGGAGTGTCACAATACACCATTGCATTGAAGAACACTGCTACATTTGGAGCCGACGTAGGGACACAGAGACTTTGTGATTGGTACGTGTGACTTGTGACACTCGTTCGTTGTGACAAGATGGATGACACACCCTCTCCTAGGTCGGAATCTACAGACAACTTCATAACATTCCGGAAGTGACGTGATGTAATACAGTGATAGGTGATTCATGACTTTAAACATTTTATTGTTTAAATATTTAAATTCAAAACTTTATGGTGATGTATATTTTGTGATATGTAATTTCATGAACTGAACAGACTGAGTCATCAACATGAACTGGACAGACTGAGTTGTGTTTTCTTAAATGTGTTTTCAACTTTGACATTGATATGTGTCTGCATGATTCTTTGGATTGTGTCAAGAATATTATTTTTCATGAGCTGTGTTATTCACATTGACATCTTGCAAATTGACATTTGTGAATACAGAAAGAACTTGAATATTAACCTTTGATCTATATTGTGCTGCTATACCATGTTTATATTACTTTGTTTCATGTGTGTTGTGATATTCTGATTCAATCAGGTAGGAGGTTTAAATTTTAAGTTGGTCAGAAACAATGGCTGTTCATTAGATGTTATAATATTATATAGTTTTTATTTATTTATTTTAAGAACTATGTTTTAACTCTGTGAATGATGTAGCGATGAGTGGAAGGGGTGTGAGTGAGCTATACTAAACAGGATAAAGTCAATATTACAAATTAAATTTGGAATAAAGGTAGGGTAGGCATATTAAGATAGTCAATAGCTTAGATGTAGCTGAATTTTGTTTGGGGTTTTGTTGATTACCAAGTACAGTGGTTTTCAGGCATTGTTTATTCTTCTTTTCAACTTTTCTATTTTCTTTCATTCCATCCCCCACACCTGCATATTTGCACTTACTAACATGCACCCATCCAATTGCAGTTATTTATATTTCAGATATTTCAAAGTTTTTGATTGATTTAATTTTATTGGATATTTAGATTGATATTACCTGTTTAGTGTTTGTATTTTTTTTCTACTTCATTAGAATCAGATAGTGTTTACTTTATTAATAAGGTAGAGTAACTTTGGTTGCTATACATTTATATACATTAGATTTTATTGATAGGTTTGACAGTTTTACTCGTTTCGTTCTGCTATAGTTGGTATTTACTATTTGGTGGAATCAAGTTTGGATTTAGAGTTTGTTTTATTTGTCATGTGATGGTAACAACTTATCTGATTACTCCAAGGTTTCTACCATGTAGCACATGTATGTTTCAGAATTGATGGTTATGTATGTTTTAGTTGTTTTGTGCTTGTGTCATTGCATTATGAATACTTCATTGACACATGATGAGATTGAAAAGTTAGTGTATGCATGTAATGCACTGCATATCCATCCCAAGGCAGACACACTCGTATAGAAGAAATGTTTGATGCTCTTAAGGGGTCCAGATATTTTTCAACACTTGATATGAAGAGTGGTTATCATAACATTGCCATTGCTGAGGAACACAAGGAACGCACTGCATTTACAGTTGGTCCTCTTGGGTTCTTCGAGTATAACAGGATGCCTTTTGGACTCTGTAATAGTCCTGCAACATACCAAAGGTTGATGGCCGAGTGTTTTGATGGATTACACTTGAAGATATGTCTCATCTATCTTGATGACATCATTATATTTTCTGACAGCTTTGAAGAACATCTCAGTCGACTTTCGCAGGTCTTCCAAAGGATCAGGGAATCTGGGCAGAAGTTGGCACCAGCTAAATGTTCTTTCTTCAAGGAAAAGATTAAATTCCTTGGTCATATTGTTTCATCTAGTGGTATAGAGGCTGATCCAGACAAGATCCAGAAAGTATTAGACTGGCCTCGACCTAAAACACCAGAAGAGGTACGTCAATTTCTCGGCTTTGCAGGATATTACAGGAAGTTTGTCAAGGGCTTTGCAAAGATAGTTAAACCACTTAACTGTTTGATGCGAGCTGCTAGTCAAAGAGACATCCTAAACACAAGATTGTAGAGATAGAGCCTTGGAATTGGGGAGAAGAGCAAGAAGCAGCCTTTCAGTATTTGAAGAAGGTTCTTTCATCTCCACCTATTCTCGGCTATCCAGATTACACTAAGCCATTTGAACTGCATGTTGACGCAAGCAGTAAAGGGCTTGGTGCAGTTCTGTACCAGAAGAGTAATGGTCTAAAGTGGGTGATTAGTTTTGGCAGCAGAGGACTTAGCAAGTCCGAGAGGAACTATTCAGCTCACCGTCTGGAGTTTCTGGCTTTGAAATGGGCGGTGACTGAGAAATTCCATGATTATTTGTATGGAAATACTTTTACAGCGTTTACTGACAATAATCCCTTAACTTATGTTCTCACTACTGCTAAATTAGATGCAACTGGTCACCGCTGGCTTGCCTCGTTAGCAGCTTATGACTTCAATATTGTTTACAGGCCTGGACAGAACAATGCCTATGCTGATGGATTATCGAGGTTACCTGGATTGACATCAGATGAGATCGAGTTTGAGAAACAGATTTCATCAGAATTTGTACAAGCTATTTGTAGCGTTGTTCAGAACCAGCCTTATGTGGAGTCCCTGTACATGTCTACCAATGTGGTAGATGTCGAACCTGACAGAGGACAAGATATTAGAAGTATGACAGAGAGAGATTGGAGGATGGCCCAGTCACAGGATCAGGACCTACGACTATGGATTGACTGTGTGAGGTGCAAACGGAAACCTAGAAGAGATGACATTTCCAAGACTAATGTCAATTTTGTTTTTTACAGGGCATTCAACAGTCTTTTTCTTTGCAGAGGAGTTCTGTATAGAGAAGTGTCTATTCAGGGAGAAAAGCATAAACAACTTGTTCTTCCAGCATTTTATATTGATCAGGCTCTTAAGAGTTGTCATTCCGATACTGGACATCCTGGTCGAGATCGAATGCTTTCGCTGTTACGAGATCGATTTTTTTGGCCTGGAATGTTCAAGGATGTCGAAGACTGGATTGGTAGGTGTGAAAGGTGTCTACGAAGGAAGTCACCAACCAATGCCAGAGTGCCTTTGATAAGTATTCAGACAACACAGCCGCTGGAACTGGTGTGCATGGACTTTCTCAAGTTGGATGTATGCAAAGGTGGTTTTGAAAATGTCCTTGTGATAACGGATCATTTTACCCGTTATGCTCAGGCATTTCCAACAAAGAATATGACTGCAAAGACAACTGCTGAGGTATTTTATAACAACTTTGTCGTTCACTATGGTTTGCCTCAGAGAATCCACAGTGATCAAGGTGCAAACTTTGAGAGTAAACTACTTCAAGAACTTTGTCAACTACTTAACATCAAGAAGTCGAGAACCACGCCATATCATCCTATGGGCAATGGGATGTGCGAGCGGTTCAACCGAACATTGTGTGATATTCTCGGTACTCTCAAACCAGACCAGAAAAAGGATTGGAAGAGATACATTGGTACACTTGTACATGCGTACAACTGTACAAGACATGACTCTACAGGCCACTCGCCTTTCTATTTACTTTTTGGTAGAGAACCTAGGTTACCTGTGGATTTAGCTTTTGAGATTGAGTTAAATCAGAACCATCAGTCAGTATCTCAATACACCCAATCGTTGAGAGATCGTCTGCGCCAAGCATACCAACAGGCTACAGCAGCAGCTAGGAATGCAAGTAACAAGCAGAAGAGAGAGTATGACATGAAGATCAGAGGGGCAGTGGTACAACCAGGAGACAGGGTATTGGTCAAAACTTTGGCTTTTGACGGCAGGCATAAGCTGGCTGATCGGTATGGGGAAGATGTTTATATTGTTGTGAGACAACCAAAACCAGATATACCTGTGTTTGAGGTTCAGAATGAGAATGGAGAAGGCAGGAAAAGAACTCTGCACAGAAACCATCTTCTACCGAATGCTCGAAACCCTAGTGGTATGGGAGCATGATAAAGTTTTGAACAACAACCGATTGGTTCTTTGCCAGTACCAGAGGATGTTGTCATAGAGGTGAAGAAACGAGTGCCAAAGCCTAGGAAAAAGGTTCCAGTTGCACCAGTGAGAATGGATACAGTTGACCCACCATCTGAGGAAGAGGATGATTTTGATGTGTTTGAAGTGCATGCCCAACCAGTCCGTGATAGAGCAGTAACCGACATTTCTAACAATGTCAATAGAGACACTGCTGAAATTGGAGATTTTACCCAAGATGTTCAGGATGACGATCTTGATCCACTTGTGGTAAATGGGGAAACTTCTGATGGTGATGACCAGACGTCAGAGCAATCGGAGGAATTGCCTGGCACAGGAGTTGACCAAGCAGAGGATGACGAGGATGGGTTGAGGCAACAGGAGTCAGTAAGTTCCACAATTTCTAATGACGATAACGGTATTAGGGAAGTACCAGTACCATGACCCAGGTGTTCTTCTCGGCAGACACAGAGCCCTGCCTGGATGACTTCAGGAGAATATGTGGTGAATCGAGCAGTAGCTGATCAGGATCAGTTTAAATAGATCTAGGGTAATTCAGCATTTAGCTACCCAGGGTGTTTTTGAACATATAGGTAATACTGTTTCTCAGGTAATTTTGTCTGTTATAGATGGTAGTCAAAGATAAAAGACGAGGACATTGTTTTCTGTGGAGGGGGGAGTATGTGACAGGCTTATATTTGTTGCATATTGAGGTTATGGCAGGTTTAGGTTTTAATATAGTTAATTTAATATAGTTTGATAAAGTCTAGGTTTTAATGTATTTATTGAAATTGATTTTAGGCAAGTCTAACTCAAATAAAGCACAGACCGTGCATGAGCAAAGTTCACTAGCACATGAACTCTTTCTCTTGTCTGAACATGAGCTTTTCCTTTTCTTTCTGCCTCAAGTCAGTTGCTATGTTCAGTTGACTTGCTGACTTCAGATGTGTTGGTTGTGTTTTAACTTTCAACATTATTTTATTATGAAGACAGAAACCTGAGTTTCATCTGGTTAATGTTGGACCCAGATCCCATATATTTGGGTCTTTAATTATTATTTCGGACACGACCCGAACCTGAATAAACGAGTTCTGAACCCTGAGCAGCTTTTGGCGTTTCTGTGAATTAAGACCCATGCTGCTACAATACTACTGCTGACAATACCTTGTTTGTGTATTGATTCCTATTTTGACCATGTATATATTTCTATTTTAATTTTGTATCTATTTACTAACACCAACAGACACCTTATTTCTGTCAAAAAAAGACAATGAAGTGGAGATTAAGTAACTACTTATGTCTATTATGTGGTATTTCTACACTAAAACTGTGTTTCATCAATGTTTTTTCTTTTATCATGTCTGTTTCTTATTTTAATATCATTTCACCAAAGTTTCAGGTTTTTGTTTTACTTGGAACAGGAGTCGTAATATGTATTGTAGGTGACTGACTTGAGAATGGAAAATACCCACCAACTTCTCAGTAAATGATCAACATATTAACAACTGTAATTCTAGTGCAGCAAAATGCCCCCCCCCCCCCCCCCCCAAAAAAAAAAAAAAAAAAAATAATCAAGCTTTAAGTTTTATTAAAATGTATGGTATGCACAGAAAAGAAAGAAAAGAAACTAAGGGTGTTAGTAACAGACCTATTAGCAAAATTACACACAAACACTGACAGATAAAAAACCTAACATCAGCCAGGTTAAGTAAAGACTAGCTGAATATAAAATTTGTTTAACATTTACCTTGTATCTCTCGCAAAGAATACTTTGGCCTTGTAAGACGTTTCTATATTTTCTGAGTTAATAATTTTCTTTAGGATGTTTGGAATGTGTTCATCCCTGCAAAATAAGTTGAGAGAAAAAAAGAAAATCAGTTTGTGTTCAAGATAAAAAATAAGTTTGAAGGAATGACTTGCAGAGAAAACTCATTGCAGCCAGATTGGCTACTATTTTTTAAAAAGCAGCAGGACATATTTTATATGAACTTTCTATTAGACATGACATAATGGATGGAAGAGGAAAAATCCTGAGTCTGTTAATGGTAATCATCCCTTTGATCCAGCACCACTCATATGATTGTGAGTGATCTACCACTGAGATACATCCCACAACAAAGCACAACTATAAACATTGATGTTAAAATAGTTAAAGTTTGTTTTGTTTAACGACACCACTAGAGCACACTGATTTATTAATCATCGGCTATTGGATGTCAAACATTTGATAATTTTAACACATAGATAATTTTAACACATTTTTCCATTAGTAGCAAGGGATCTTTTATATGCACCATCTCACAGACAGGATAGCACATACCATGGCCTTTGATATACCAGTCGTGGTGCACTGGCTGGAATGAGAAAGACACCAATGGGCCAACTGACGGGGATTGATCCTTGACCATCTATGCATCAAGTGATCGCTTTACCACTGGGCTATGTACTGCCCTCTGTTGAAATAGAGGTATGATATTTAATTTTAAAAAATAAAAAAATGAAGCAAACTGTGCCCCAATAGACTCACTCAACATTAGCCAGTTCTGTGGCATATTTCTCCCAGGCTGGGGGCATCATCTCACCACGTTTGTCGACAAGCTTCACGCCATTATCTTCCTCAGGATTGTGGGAAGCTGTGATCATTACACCAATGGTTGCTGAAACAAGTAACAGTTCAGATTTTAAAGTACATATAAATAACTGGAAATCGTTTCTTTTAAAATTTCATTTTAAAATTTCATTTTAAAAAGTACCCTAACAGGTCTACGTTATTAGATAATTATTAAGACTAACAGTGCAACACATTTTGTACAACAAGTAAGAAATATAGCTATTGCTGTTTTATGTACACATACTATCTTAAAATGTACATTAAATGTATTAAAGGGATATACCCTAGTTTTTAAACACTAAGGCATACGTTTCACTATTAGAGCTGTTTATGATCATTGAAATCAAACATTATTTATATTTTATTGTTTACATTATCTATTTCTGTACAACCAAAGTGTTTTTGTTATCCTGGTGTTTCAAATACCTAAAAATTTATTTTTCATGTTTTTAAAAATGCACATGCCTCTGAGAAGTAACTGTTATGGAGTCGAGTTTTACTCTATTTTTAAGGGTATTTCAACATCACTGACTCCTTTTTCACTATTTTGTATCCAAATTTCTTACAGCTTTGTAACTTAACCAAACTTAGTGTCCATTTTTACGCGTTGATACTAGAGTCTAGGTGAAAATTATGCCATAGTGTTTAAAAACGAGTCTGTCCCTTTAAGAGACATATTGTATTCAGGCCTCTGAAAATTGCGAGAACAATTGTTTAATTCGCACGTTGCTTGCCCCAATCTAATTTTGCGTAACATATTTTTTGCTCGTACAAAATTTCTAGTACCATTTACATGAATATAACAGGATATGCAAAAAAAAAATTAAATGGGTTACATGGATTTATTTCTGCATAACCGATAAATGTGTCACTCAGATTTTTAATTCTCAGAGGCATGGTATTTATTTTATCATACATATTAATCAAATAAGTATTTTATTTACCTTTTCTACATTTAGATGCTAAAACTGCCAACAGACCCATCCGATAAATAACATGGTCAAGGAGTTCAGCTCTGAAAACAATACAATTCATCAATGCATAAAAGTTTGTGTATTGTATTTTACAAAACATTGTGTGAACAGTTAGAATAATACATTTTAAAATCAGTAAAACATACTTGATAACAATGTCAAAACAATATTTTAAACTTAGCCCCTGCTTTTTGGGTGAATAGCAAATCTAAATTCCAATATACATATATACATTTGTACATGTATATATACAGGATTGGAAAAATTTACATTTTAATGGTAGCCTGAATTTGGGCCTAAACCTGTTAAGGGGTTTGGGAGCATGCACAATAAACAGGAAAAGGTA